>NW_028274808.1:202394174-202639174 GCF_037043125.1 Eumetopias jubatus | reverse complement strand
ATGGGGCACAATGCTGAAGTTGGAGGACTGCTCTGGGGCTTCTTGCCACCACACCTGTGCCTGGGGGGACCAGGAACCTGGAGGGCCCTCCCAGACAATCCCAACGGACCATTAGCACCATCCCTGGGGAACATGGGGCACAATGCTGAAATTGGGGGATGGCTCCGGGGCTTCTTGCTACCGCACCTGTGCCTAGGGGAGCAGGAACCTGAAGGACCCTCCCAGACAATCATAACGGACCATTACCACCATCCCCCTGAGGACATGGGGCACGATGCGGAAGTTGGAGGATGGCTCTGCGGCTTGTTGCCACCACACTTGTGCCTGGGGGAACAGGAATCTGGAGGACCCTCCCAGACGATCCTGATGGACCATGACCACCATCCCTGAGGACAGGGGGCACAATGCTAAGTTGGAGTCCCTTGGTCCTGAAACCAGCAGGAACGGAGCTCCAAGGACAGAGAGGAGACTCCAGGAGGATTTCCATCCAGGGAAAGGGTGCCCACTGGAGGGCACAGAGGCAGCAAGCCCCACCGACCCGCAGGCCATTTGAACAGGATCGCCTCCTGCACTTACTTAGCACGTTGTCCGTCTTCGTGTGTGGACAGTGACTGGCCCACTCAGGGCTGGTGCACTTCCAGAGGAGGCCTAGAAACTTTTCAGTGCTTGCTCGTGGGTCAGAGCACCAACGCCCAAAGAAGCAGAGGATATCCCTCTTTCTCTGGAGCTGGGGAAGGCAGCCACCGTCCTGGGGCGGGACCGGGTCCAGGAGTGTGTTCTTTCTGAAGCCCCTGCCTTCCGTGGGTGTTGCTATGCCTAAAAAAGGCCCACTCAGCCCCAGAGTCAGGAGCAGTGACAGGCTGTCTCCAACCCAGGCCCAGGACCACGACCCGAAACCATCCTGGCTTTGGGAGGACAGGTCTCCTGCAGGAGCCAGGGAGAGGAGTGGCCCCTCTCCCCTCCCCAGGTCCAGGATGCCCGGGACCTGCAAGAGCTCTTCATCTGAGGAGGAGTCATGGAGAACAAGTGTATCTCGGCTGCCCAGCAAGTGAAATAACCAAACCCCAATGCTCAGGTTCTAACACAAGCAGAATTTCAATGTACTGTTTGGGGGAAGCTTCCTTCCCTCTTATGTGGCCTTGGGGCACCCCAAGGAAAGCCTTCTTTGTTCTCCTTCCCTCAGAGAGAGAAGCTGGCCCCATGTCCCGGGGTCCCCACCGTGTCCCAGTGCTGAGGAAGAGCCACACGCAGGGGCCTGGTGTCAGGAGTGTGGTCGGCCACTGCTTCTGGGCTCCCAGCCAGGGGCCTGGCGGCTGCATGGAAGAGCTGAATTGCTTTTGGGGGAAGGAGTGCTCACTGCCCACACCGATCACCATCCCCCTCTGCACTCTGCAATCCAGGCTCTGTGCCCAGCTTACGTCAATCACCAGCACTCCACATGTTCCTGCCATGGGAGGGATCATTCAGCATCACCCCATTGCACAGAGGAGGAGAGCGAGGCCCAGAGAGGGGAGGTAAATGGCTCCAGTCCCAGAGCTGGTCAGCAGAGAAGCTGGAAAGCCAGCCCTCCAGAGCCCCTGCTAGACCAGCCAGAGACTCCCTGAGTAGAAAGTGAGCCCTCCCCTGCCTGAGCAGCCACGCACTGGCCCCTGACCTTCATGATGGCCTGTTCTTGACCTTGAAGGTGAGCTGGCCAACTAGGAGGGGGAGTCCAGCTGGTGGGACAGGCTGTAGCTACAGGACAGAGTGACACATCTGAGCTAGCAGGAGCCACACTCTGGTCTCCCTCCCGGAGCCTGACCAGGAGCTGGAATCTGGGTGCCCTAGGGGCCAGCACACAACAGGGTCTGCACTGACCAGGGAGCCATGGCCCCCAGGGAGAGTCCACTCTGCCCTCTCCCCACTCCTGCCTGGCCTCACCTCTCCTCACTGTGGGGCTGCAGGACCCAGAACCAGGCCCCATAGGGATGGCTCGGTTCCAGTTTATAATGATTTCGCAGCCCGTGGAGCCCCTGCGGCCGGAAGGAGGACTGGCTGTGTACCAGGACTGGGCTGGGGAGGATGCAGGGCCTTGTGGAGAGTGAAGGATGGGGCAGGGGCCGAGTCCTGGGGCCACGGCTCATGTCTAAAAAGGGCTGAAATCCCTGAATGCCCATGGGGCCCCTCATTACAGTAACGACCCCCTTCCCACTCGGGCATCCTGCTGGCGGGCCCCTCCTCCCCGGCCTCCTTCCCGCCCCTCTGACTCCAGCCGGGGCTGCCGCCAGGGACAGGCTGAACCTCTGTCCCGGCTCCTGCCAGGAAGACAAGGCAGAAGGAGGAGAGGAGAAGGGGAAGGGGCAGACTGATCTTCTCCCTGTCCTGAGTCGGCCTCCACTGATGCCTCCAGGTCCTCTGGCCCAGCCCTGCACTTAGCTGGACCCTGAGAGGGAGTCTGCATTCCAGGGCAGCTGGGTGGGAGGGGTATTCAATGACCTGTGCGTCCCCAGATGTCCTACCCACCTGGCCTTGCACCCTAAGGCCTGCCGCCCAGGGTGGGTGTGATTGCGGGGCCCAGTGGACTTTGGGGCCACAGAGCAGTTGGCTGTGGTGAGGGGATGTGGGGGACTGGTCAGGTGCAGAGCCATGGGGCTCATGTACATCCGCTGCAGGGCTGGTTCACCATACAGGTGCTGCGTGCAGGTCTCCTTTGCACACCTGGCCATGACACACCTGGCTGGCCCTCTCGGTGGGGAGGCCTGGGTGCCTGGTGCACCTGTCCCCCACCTACCCCTGGAGGAGCGGCCACGTTCAAGCGTTTCCATGTCCAACCCTCAGGGACAGTTGGGAACCTGGGTCAAGAGAGGCAGGCACTGGCCCAGGACAACTGAGGGGTGCAGAGCCCAAGGAGCAGGGCTGCTCTCCAGTCCTGGGCCAGCCCCAACCCTCCCATGAGGGTCGCTTTGGGGGTGAGACCCCCTCAGATCCTCGGGGAGAGCTACCCACCATGTCCCATGTGGGGACATGACCTTGGCATCCCCAGGCATGTAGAGGCATGCGCACCTGCAAACCCACCCACACGCACCACTCTGACTGCCCAGCTGGGGGTCAGAAGGGGAGGACACCCTGGGAGCGAGGTGGGGGACAAGGGGGAAAGAAGAAAGAGGTTGGAGACAGCTGGGCCATGGGGCAGGGCATCAGGACTCCTGGCAAGGACCCGGATCCAGAGCATGGGGAGGGGAGACAGGCCAGGCTGATGGTCAGGGGTCCCCAAGAAGCCCGGGGGGTTGCCAGGGCACTGGGAAAAGACAGGGTCTGGGTTCCGGTGACCACCACCACCCTGGGCACTTGGGAGTAGGAAGAGATACCCACCCCCAAGTCCAGAGGGCTATAGCACAAAAGGCCTCAGCTTCCTCTGCTGTCACTTGGGCTGCAGAGATGCAGTGTCCCAAGGGTCCCACGGGCTTGTAGAAGAGCCTGTTGGCCTTGGATCTCCATCCCCGACCCTCTGTGATCCCAGTCTGGGGAAAATGTTTTCTACCCCCTCGAGGTCCTTCTCAGCAGAGGACAGACTCGGGGCTTGGGAGGATGAGGACCTGGCTACGCAGAACGGGGCAGAGCACAGGGCCACCAGTCTGGATACCAAGGTCAGGGCCCTCCTTGTTGCAGCCTCAGGGTCCCCATGTGGAAGAGGATCCAGAATCACTGCTCTGGTCAGGGTGAGGAGGCCTTAGGAAGGACTGGAGCACCGGGACCGGAGAGGGAAACGGGGACAAGGGAGGCTTCTGAGGTTTCTCGCATCGCCCATGGAACCCACAGATCCTGCTCCTGGGAGAGACACAGACACAGAGACAGAGAAGGAGATGGAGAATGAACACAGGACAGAGGGAACCAGGAGAAGTCATAGACTTTCCTCCACCAGCTTGGAAATGACATCCCGGCATTTTGTGCCATTCTATTCCGGAGAACGCCGTCACATAGGCCATCCACCCTGGAGGGGAGGGGATTCCACAGGGATGTGTGACCAGGATTCAGGGGTATTAGGGGCCACTGTGGGGACTGCCCAGCACACGGGCATAAGCGAGGCCCTGGGACCTGAGACTGACCCTAATGGGAGCCCCTGGAAGTCTGTGTTGTGAGAGGACAAGGTCAGAATCAGTTCATTACTACCTTCCCACGGGGGCTGGGACACAGGCAGGAGGGGGGTGGCTTTGCCTGGACCCCAGAGCACACCCAAGCCCCTCTGAGCTGTGCCCCATGCCAAGCCCAGCTACTTGGCTCATCCTTGCATTGCCAAGTATGCACCAGCCTCCTGTGATAGCAGGCACGGAACATGTGTAGAGGTCCTACCCCTGATGGCATCCCTAGAACTAGAAGCCAGAATACCCCGATGTGCAGATGGGGAGCCTGGGGAGGCCCTGAGAGGCACGGGGTCTGTCCAGGGTCATAGCCCTGGGCATGTGCAGGAGTCCGGTCTGAACCCAGCTCTGTGTCCTCACAGCAGGGACACCGGCTGCACCCAGGCCTCCCGGGGCTGTGGGTGGGCTGTGAGGGTGTCACTGTATGGATGGGGCATGGGGGGAGGGTGAGCATTCCGCAGCGGGGGAGGGGGCCCCTCAGGGGGCTCTTGTGTGAGGAGGAAGTTGGGTACGGGGACCCCAGGCAGTGGTGACCTCACTTCCCTGACAACAGAGCCCAACAGAATTTGGAACCCCGGTAACCAGGCACCCACATTCCACAGACAGCCCCCTGCCCAGCTCATTTCATTGGAGATCTTAATGGCAAAATGTTCATGTGTTGCCTGCCGAGGTCCCGAGGCTGCAGGCGGAAGAAAGGGAGCCCTGCGGACGCTGTCCCCCGCTGGGGATTTCATGTCAGGACTCCCCACCGCCTCTGGCCATTTGGTCGGAAGGACAGAAAGGTGACAGCAGGAGGCCCAGAGCCGGCCACCCAGCCCCACTCACTCTGATGACCTGTGTAGCCCCAGGTGCCCTCCCTGTGTGTGTGTGTGTGTGTGAGTGTGCACATGTGTGTGTGCGTGTGTATGTGAGTGTGTGTGTAAAGAGGGGTCATGGGGGTGGGGACTGGGCAGGAGGACAGTGCGGATGGCCGGGCAGGGCTGTGATGCCTCGGGGCCGGCTACCGGTCCCTGTCTTTGCAGAAGGCCACGGAGGACACGGAGAGGCAGCTGGCGGACGTGCCCTCCTCCCTGACAGAGGGGGTGACCCCAAAGGCATCCCAAGAAACAGGTGCTGGGGATTGCGAGGCAAGACCTCCGACACCACGCGGACCACCGTCCCAGGTGGTCGTCCACTGGACAGTGGTCCAGGAGCCGGAGCCCATGGAGGCCGAGGCCGAGGGTGAGAAGGGTGGGGCTGGGTGTTTGTGGTGTGTGGGGACGGGTCGGTGCGGCCCCACAAGGGAGGAGCTCCCAGAGGCTGGTGTGGGGCCACGAGCAACGACTGGGCACAGAGCACACAGCGGGTGGACTGCAGTTGGGGAGACGTCCCCGTGAAGGTTCCTTCCCGGCTGTGGCTTCTCTGGGAGGCCCTGGGCTGGGCTCTGTCTCTGCAAAGGCCCACGGAGAGCAGGCATATGGGTGAGCTTTTCTCCTCTCACAGCTGCTCCACCACCTGAGGAGCCAGAGCCCGATCTGGAGGGAGGGCTGGTGCCTGCAGTGACTTCAGGAGGAGACCAGGAGCCAGCAGGTGACCCGGCACCTGCCCACGGAGAGCCTGGCGCTGTCCAGGAAGAACTGGCACCTGCTCCTGCCCCAGCCCCTGCCCCTGCCCCTGCTACAGTTCCTGCCACTCCCCCTTCCCCCACCCCAGCCCCTGCCCCTGCCTCGGACCTAGATCCTGACCTGGATCCTGCCCCTTCCCTTACCCCTGCCCCTGCCCCTGCCCCAGCCCCTGCCCCTGCCTGTGCTCTTGTTCCTGCCCCTGCCCCTGTTCCTGCTCCTGCCCCTGCCAGAGCCACTGTTCCTGACCCAGATCCTACCCTTGCTCCTGCCCCTGTCCGTACTCCTGCCAGAGCCGCTGCCCCTTCCCCTGCCCCTGCCAGGGGTCCTGTTCCTCCCCCTGAGCCAGATCCTGTCCCTGCTCCTGCCCTGGATCCTGCACCTGCCACTACTGCTGACCCTGTCCCTCCCCTTGCCCCTGCCCCTGTTCCTGCTCCTGCCCCTGCCAGAGCCACTGTCCCTGACCCAGATCCTACCCTTGCTCCTGCCCCTGTCCGTACTCCTGCCAGAGCCGCTGGCCCTTCCCCTGCCCCTGCCAGGGGTCCTGTTCCTCCCCCTGACCCAGATCCTGTCCCTGCTCCTGCCCTGGATCCTGCACCTGCCACTACTGCTGACCCTGTCCCTCCCCTTGCCCCTGCCCCTGTCCCTGCCCCTATCCTGAGCCCTGCCCCTACTCCTGCTCCTGCAGGGCTCCCACAGCCACATCCAGAGCCCACAGCCCTGCAGGGAGAGCTCCTCATACAATCACCCTTAGTTCCATCCCCAGAACCCGAGACCCCGCCCGATTGTTTCATGCCCTCCCCCTGTGTTCTTTCTCTCTGGTACATATTAACTGTTATTTCATCCTTCCATGTCCTATATACTGTTTATTATTTGTTTTAAATAAAATTACTTGTTTTCAATTGAACACGTCTTGAGCATTAAGTACATGCCCAACGCTGTGCCACCACACCCCAGAACATTGCCGCAGAATATCTCATTCCCCAAAGGAGTCCCCGAACCAGAAGCCCTCCCTGCCCATTTCTCCTGCAGCCCAGACCCCGGTGACCCCTAAGCTGCTTTCTCTCTCTGTTCCTTTACCTATTCCTGATGTTTCTGTAAGTGGAATCACACAATAGGGGCCTTTGTGTCTGCCCCCCTATTTTCAAAGGGGACCCGTTTTCTTCTGTGTTTATTTGTCATAAAATTTCCCTTATTTGATATTGAAATCCCCGACGGATGACACATCAGATAGAATCATAGAGGCCACTTTAGGAATTATGGGCACAATCTCGGGGCTGAGACCCCTGGTCCTGCTGGGACACCACAGCCTGAACCCAGACAGGACAGGGCTGGTTCCTCCTGAGACCCACACAGAAACCAGGGAAATGCAGAAAGCTGGAAGACACACCACAAAGGGCAAAAGCATTGCTCACAACCCAAGGCCAGAGAAAGGGTTCACCTGACTTTGGTCCAACCACGCTCCCAGTCACTGGGTTCCACAGGGACGGAGACCAAACACATGCAAGTCCAAGGCGGAAGGATAGGCACGCAGGGAATATGGGTCAGAGATGCGGGAGCTCCTGGGGAAGGACTCCGGCAAAGGAAACCCTATGGAGGCAGCGCTGGTCACCGTCAGACTGGCAGGTGTCTGGTCTGGGGACCAGCAGCCCTGGGGAGAACGTGAGGAAGTAGAGGTCCCCTGGAGAGAAGGGTGACAGGCACCCCTGTCTGGGAGAACAGTGAGCAGCACCCATCCCAGGCCACAGGTGCACCCATCCTCAGCCTCGGACTCAGCCCCGGAAACTCCGGCTCGGTTTTTCACACACCTATTGTCAGGAGTGTTCATCACAGCGGTGCTGGAGAGAGCAGGGAATGGAACAACACTAATGCCCAAGGAGATGGATGGGATCCACTGTCCCAGTTCTCATGACAGAATGCCCTGCAGCTACTGTCCCGGTGTCATCCGGGGCACAGGATCCAGGAAGCCCCTCCTGAGACCCACCCCTCCTGCCACCCTGCCCCTGGGAACATTGGGAATTGTTTGAGGAGGAGGGGGAGAGGATCCAGGATGACAGCGGGTCCAAGGAGAAGGAAGGTCAGCACTGGGAGGACAGATGGACGTGCCCTGAGCCACCATCCAGGGCCCAGGCTGTGATGCCCTCGGACTTCACCCCAACTAAGGACTCCTGATTTATGGACCCAGCTTCTGTGGTTTTACTCCCTCCCTCATTCATTCTCTCCCTCATTCATTCCCCACCTCCAACCCTCCCCTCCCTCCCCCTCCCTCCCTCCCTCCCTCTTTCCTCCCTCATTCAGCAGAGGATCTGGGGTCCCTGCTGTGTACTGAGCACTGGGGCTTCATCAGTGAGCACCCCCCAACCCACATGGTCACGTCCACTGTGGGAGGTGACGGGGGCAGTCCTCAGGGCTAGCACTGGTGATGAGCACCAGGAATCTGCTCCTGAAAACACCGGCCAGTTGCACAAAGAATGGAGAGACCCATGCTTAGCACTTCCTCTAGAAAAATCTAGTCCTGAAAAGTGATGAAAAGTAAGTATATCCTAGACTTCATGCGATGTGAGTTCTAATGGCAGGTACCTACTGATTCCTAGAACCAACAAAGAGTAAATCATCCAGTGTCGACTGGGGTGTTGTGACCCAACTTTTCTGACCAAATGACACGTTTCAGCCAACATCTCCAGGGCCTCTGAGTTTTCCCAAGGGTCTCTGCGATTCTCTGATCCTTCCATCAACCTCCTTGGGAAGCTCTATCCTGTCGTCTTCCTTGTCTCCTGCCTCTTCTGGGACCCTTCCGTGGCCTCCCCACCAGGGCCACCCCCACCAGGACTCCCTGTGCCCCCTGGCCTGACACCCACATCCCACGCTGGGTCCTGTGAGTCCGGTGCTTTTTGCAAGGACTGTGTGCTCCCTCTGGGGTCACTTGGCATCTCTCTTGCAGTGGCCTGCATCTTCCTGTGCTGGGTCTCCTCTGAGCAGTCTGTGAGGCTGGACTGTACCCATGTCACGGGCATGGAAGCGAGAGTCCAGAAGGTCCAGATGACCTGCTCCCAGTCCCAGCGTGTGGAGCATGGGTCAAGGATGGTCCGCGAGCAGAGGAAGATTTGGGCCCAGGGAGACTGAGGGAGGATGTGGCACAGTGAGCCTGCAGGAGGAGAGTGAGCACTATGTGGGCCTGGTGCTCAGACCTGCTGGGAGACCGCATCTCACCCACAGCAGCTCTGTCCCCAGGGCTGGAGGGTGTCAGCGTAGCCACCCTCCGAGGCTCTAGGCTGATAGTGACTGGCAGGAGAGGAGGTGCACCTGATGCAGGAGAGAACCCTCAGGCAGAGAGGAGGGGGCAGGTGCTTCCCCAGCAGCTGGAGGAACTCGGGGTAGCCACCCTCCCAGGGTGCAGGATGGCAGTGGCCGGCAGGGGAGGAGGCACCTGGTGCAGGAGAGAGCCCTCAGGCAGAGAGGAGGGGATAGGCTCTCCCCCAGCAGCAGGTGCACTGGGGCAGGCTTAGGGGGCATCCGTGGACAGCAGTGCCTGCAGCTGGGGTCTCCACACAGACCCCCTCCTCAGGCTCAGCACAAGCTTGTCTGGATGGCCTTTGTCCCCCACATACAAAGTCTGGCCCAGGACACTCCTCAAGCCCTGACTCCCAATCCTTTGACCTCAGCTCAAGTGACAAGAAATGGCCAATAGTTTAGGTGGGGTTGGGTGCGCAGGGACATTTGCTTTTCTGGCCCATGCTGTAACATTGCTGGCATTTTAAAGATCTCAGGGCTTTGATTCAAAAACGGTAGGATGCCGGGGACCCCAGTCGGCTTTCGGGAAACCTGCCTCTGGGCCTTGCAGCCCTCCCATCCCACCAGTTCTGCTCAGAATCCCTCCAGGTCACAGACCCACAGTCTTGGCTCCTCAGATGGCCCGGACGATGCACCTTCAAAAAGCGATCCCGGTGGGGCAGCAGGACACACTGTGGATTCCAGCAAATACACCTCCCAGAAACTGAGGGTGCTGCTGGACGAGCTGTCTGAAAACAGCCATGTCAGGGTTCCAGGAAGATACCAGAGGCACAGGAGTAACTGAGGAGCATCTGAAGGTCAGGTAGGGGCAGTCAGAGCTTCCAGACCCTTCTTCCCTAAAGCTCCTCATTCCTCAGCCTTTCTTCCGGTGATTCTGCCTGGTTTCTATTTGCCCCAACTGTTATCCATTGCCTTAGGCAGCAGAGACTCACGTATGCCTTTAAATGTTTTGGACATTGAATGTCCTCCAGTAGCCACTTCACTGCTGGGAGAGTTGGTAGCAAGCAAGAAGTCCCAGAGGACTCCAAGGGTCTGGACTTGGTGTTTCCCTCTCCTGAGATGGGGACACCTGTGGGAGGTGCAGGTGGTCAGCTGGGGGAGGGGGGCAGGCACCTGACGTGGACAGATGGGGCATAGGTGAGGCCCGAGGCCCCCGGGGTATGTGCCTGGCATCCGGACTGAACAGGTCTTCAGAGCTGCAGACTGGCTGGGATCATCTTCAGGCTGAGGAGGAAGGTGAGGGGAGCAGAGGGGACTGAGGAGGTTCGGCTCAGACAGGAGAGGGCTGAGCCACACTTTTGGGGGAAAAGCGGGGTCAGGTTCAGGCTCACAGGGACAGACCTTGAGGCCATTATGCCATGTGAAATAAGCCAGTCCCTAAAGGACCGACACTGGAGGACCCCACTTGTGAGGGATGGAGAGCACTCCCATCACAGAGGTGGAAGGAGCTGCTGGGTGCCGGGGCTGGGGAAAGGGAATGGGGGGTTAGGGTTCAGTTGGGGATGATGAAAACATTGTGGCGATGGACGGAAGTAGCCGGTGCAGAACAGGGAATATACTTATTGCCACTGAAACGCGCTTCATGGTATCAACTGTATGTCCATTATACCACAATACAAAAGAAGTGAGTCAGGACGTCGGGGCCGTCACAAATCCCTGGAGGGCCCAGGAGCAGGGAGCCTGTATCTTAGTTCTCGCTCTCACGCTCTGCCCCTTGTTGGGTGACTGAGCTCAGTAAGTGCTTGCTAAGACACAGTGCAGGCAGCTGGTCCAGAGAAAGTGCACAAGTGCAAACCCACTGGTGGGCACTGAGGAATCCCAAGGGGACGTGCATCCAGACGGAGCGAGTGCCCACATTTCACAAACACCAGCATAGAAATAGCCATTTATTTTTTTTAAAGATTTTATTTATTTATTTGAGAGAGAGGGAATGAGAGACAGAGAGCACGAGAGGGAAGAGGGTCAGAGGTAGAAGCAGACTCCCTGCTGAGCAGGGAGCCCGATGTGGGACTCGATCCTGGGACTCCAGGATCATGACCTGAGCCGAAGGCTGTCGCTTAACCAACTGAGCCACCCAGGCGCCCAGAAATAGCCATTTAAAACCAAGGCAGGAACCTTATATAGCCCAGAGGGCTCCACGCTCCTGGAGGCCGAGCTAGTGGCCACGGCCAAGGCCTCTGGTGGTGAGGGCACTGGGGGGTCTGAGAGGTGACTCGGCGCACCCTGACCCTGAAGCCCCATGGCTGGGGTGAGGTGTAAGGACTGGGAGGGAAGACCCGGCCAGCACCTGTTCTGGCTCCATGGCTGCTACAGGGCTGCTCCCAGCCCCAACAGGCAATGTCTGTTTAGAACCAGAGAGAAAACCTTTTCCCTCAATTGTTCTTTTTAAAGATGGTTGCTCAGCATTGACACAGAAAAACCTCTGACATAAAACTGGAGCCGTCCACAGCTGCAAATGACCCCGAAATGATCAAAATGTAGTGACCACAAAGAGAGGAACGTGTGCCCCCAGGCAGGCCTCCTGTGCACAGGGGTGCCTGGGGCGTTGGCGTGCCCATGCAAGCAGTGCTGGGCTCCACAGTTTCCCTCAAGGGGACAGAAGTAGGAATCTGCTCTGACAGCTCCGCTCAAGGCAGCACCCCCTGATGGAGACAGGGGCAGCCCCTCGTGACTTCCAGATGTCCTGGTGATTCTTGGGCACAGCCATGGATCTCAGCTTCTTCATGACCCAGGGAATGATGGGGGACCAGCCCAGCAGCCTCGGGTCCCGCAGATCCTCCAGGGGACAGCCCAGCAGCCACGGGTCCTGCATGGCCTCTGGGGGCAGCCCCTCATGAGTTCTGTGTGTCCTGGTGATTCTTGGGCATGGCCGGAATCTCAGCTTCTTCATGACAGGGGCCAGCCCAGCAGCCGCGGGTCCCACAGGTCTTTCAGGGGACAGCCCAATACCGTGGGTCCCATAGCTCCTCTGGGGACAGCGCCTCATGAGTTCTGGGGGTCCTGGTGATTCTTGGACACAGCCATGGATCTCAGCTTCTTCATGACCCAGGGAATGATGGGGGCCAGCCCAGCAGCCGTGGGTCCCACAGGTCCTCCGGGGAGAGCACCTTGGTGGGCCTGTGCAACTCCCATGCGCTCCCTCTGGGGTCACTTGGCATCTCCCTTGCAGCGGCCTGCGTCTTCCTGCGCTGAGTCTCCTCTGAGCAGTCTGTGAGGCTGCACTGTGCCCATGTCACGGGCACGGAAGCGAGAGTCCAGAAGGTCCAGATGACCTGCTCCCAGTCTCACCATGTGGAGCCTGGGCAGGGAGTGGTCCCTGAGCAGAGGAGGACTTGGGCCCAGGGAGCCTGAGGGAGGATGTGGCACAGTGATCCCACAGGAGGAGAGTGAGCAATGTACGGGCCTGGTGCTCAGACCTGCTGGGAGACCACATCGCACTGGCTCTGTCCCCAGGGCTGGAGGGTGTCATGGTATCCACCCTCCCAGGCTGCAGGCTGGCAGGGACTGGCAGGAGAGAAGGCCCCTGGTACAGGACAGAGCTCTCAGGCAAAGAGGAGGGGGCAGGTGTTCCCCCAGCAGCTGGAGGAACTCTGGGTAGCCACCCTCCCAGGCTGCAGGCTGACAGTGACTCGCAGGAGGAGGCGCACCTGGGGCAGGAGTGAGCCCTCTGCAGAGAGGACGCGGCAGGTGCTCCCCCAGCAGCAGGGGCACTTGGACAGCCTGAGGGGGCATCAGTGGACAGCAGTGCCTGCAGCTGGGGTCTCCACACAGACCCCATCCTCAGGCTCAGCACAAGATTGTCTGATGGCCTTTGTCCCCCAAATACAAAGTCTGGCCCAGGATCCCCCCTCAAGCCCCAACTCCCAATCCTTTATACTCAGCTCAAGTGACAAGAAATGGCCAATAGTTTAGGTGGGGTGGGTGCACAGGGACATTTGTTTTTGTGGCCCATGCTGTACCGTGGCTGGCATTTTAAAGATCTCAGGGCTTGGATTCGAAAACGGTAGGATGCCGGGGACCCCAGACAGCTTTTGGAAACCTGCCTCTGGGCCTTACAGCCCTCCCATCCCACCAGCGCTGCTCAGAATCCCTCCAGGCCACAGATCCACAGTCTTGGGTCCTCAGATGGCCCAGACGATGCACCTTCAAAAAGCGATCCTGGTGAGGCTGCAGGACACACTGCAGATTCCACCAAATCCCCCTCCCAGAAAGTGAGGGTACGACTGGACCAGCTGCCGAAAACTGACAGGTCAGGATTCCAAGAAGACACCAGAGGCAGCATCTGAAGGCCAGGTAGGGACAGTGAGAATCTCCAGTTTTGCCTAGGGGCAGCTCCCGTCCCCCTAAACCCTCAGTGGGATGGCTTTACTGGGGGATTGGGGGGGACCATTCCTGAAGGACCCATGGCTCCACTGTTAGAGGTCGCCGACTTGATCAGTGCACAGGTGGGGAAACCTGGCCACACCCAAAGAATTTCTAGAAACAGTAGCCATCTCAGTGGTAGCTGACCTGGGAGGTCAACCTTCCAGCTGCCTGAGGTGGGATCGAGCCACAGACCAGCACACTAGCCAGAAATGGAAGAAGGAGAACAAGTTCTTCATTTCAGAGTTTCTAAGTCACCGGTTTGTGCCTACGGTCAGTATACTTTGCATCCTGGGAAATCTCTGCCTGTCTAAGGTCATGAAAATGTTCTCCTCATGTTCTCTGCTGGAGTTCTTAAAAAATCTCTGGTTTATAGGTAAAAATCATCCGGAATTGACTTTGGTTGGCACAGCCATGCTGGGAAAAGGATGGATTTTCCCCAAAATACTAAAAATAGAACTCCTGTATGATCCCACTGTCAGGTAGACCTTTTGGCATCAGCACAGTGGGTCGGTCCTGAGGCCTTGGAACACCTGTCCTCGCCCCGGAGGAGGAGGGCTGAGCGCGCATGCCCCGCACGGGTCGCGGGGCGGGACTCGGGCGCCTCCCGGCGGGAGGTGGGGGCAGTGCAGGATGCGGTGCACTCAGTTGCGTGGAGGCACCTGTCCCTTCTGGGGTCCAGCTGAATCCATTACATTTGGGAAATTCGAACTGAAATGGAGTCCAATTATCCCCTGACTTCTCCAGAAATAGAAACTATTAATTAGAAACCGTACGGAATTAAGTGAAATGCAGACACAGGCTTTACAACTTACACCAAAATTCATTTAAAATTGTAGATAAATTTAAAATGTAAAACTATCAAAATAAAGGGGGCTCCTGGGTGGCTCAGTCGGTGAAGCGGCTGCCTGCGGCTCAGGTCGTGATCCCAGGGTCCTGGAATCAACCCTCCGTCGGGCTCCTTGCTCAGCAGGGAGCCTGCTTCTCCCCTGCCTGCTGTTCCCCCTGCTTGTGCTTGCTCTCTCTCTCTCTCTCTCTCTGTCAAATAAATAAATAAAATCTTTCAAAAAACAAAAAGTAAAAAAAAGAAAATCCACATGGTCTTGGGTTCAGTGATGAGCTTTAACACACAACACCAAAAGCCAATCCACAAATGAAAAAAATTGATAACATGAACTTCCTAAAATTAAAACTTTTGCGGGGCGCCTGGGTGGTTCAGTCGTTAAGCGTCTGCCTTCGGCTCAGGTCATGATCTCAGGGTCCTGGGATCGAGCCCTACATCGGGCTCCCTGCTCAGCAGGGAGCCCGCTTCTCCCTCTCCCACTCCCCCTGCTTGTGTTCCCTCTCCCACTCCCCCTGCTTGTGTTCCCTCTCTCACTGTGTCTCTCTCTGTCAAATAAATAAATAAAATCTTAAAAAAAAAAAACTTTTGCTCTGTGAAAGACCTTGCTCAGAAAACTAAAAGACAAGCCACGAACTGGGAGGAAATATTTGCAAAGCGCAAATCTGGTAAAAGATTTGTATTCAAAAAATACAAAAGACTATCAGAACTCAATGATAAGGAAACAAACATCCTAATTGATAATGGGTAAGGATCTGAACAGATGCCTGGACAAAGAAGATATTCAGATACAAAATAAGCATACAAAATTATGTTTGACATCATCATTAGGAAAGTACAAATTTAAACAACAGTGAGACAGCCAGTACTGCACACCTATCACAAATACTAAACTCCAAAAACAAGAACACCAATTGCTGGAAGGTGAGGAATGGCAGCAACTGTCCCTTCAGAAGACATTTTGGCCATTTTTTCCAAACCTAAGTTAGTCTCATGTTAAGATCCAACAATTGCACTTCTAGTATTTAGCAACTGCTTTGAAAAACTATTTCCGAACAAAAACTCACATGCAGTTATGCACGGTAGCTCCATTCATAATGGTTACAAACTTAAAGAAACCAGGATGTCCTTCCATTAGTGAATCCATAAGCAAACTAAGTGCATCCATGTGAAGGAAGCAGAATATGCCATGCAAAATATACCTCTTTGGCACAAGGGATATTTGGGCTGATTAATTTTAAGAAACGCCAGACATGGGAGAATCTCTGAAAATTGGGTAAAAGTTGCCATTTGGTGAGTGACATGTACACTTATAAAGGAACACCCCATTTGTAAGCCTGTCTCCCTCTGTATCAGGAACAGAATTACTAAATCTCAAGAAACGCTTACCAAAAGAGAAGGCACAGACTTAAAGCTGTGTAACAACCATACCCTCGTTTACTGTGCTCACCTGATAACATCCCTTAACTGGCCTTCCCACCACCCAAAATCTTTTGGTCTTTAGCTGAAGATAGCATTTAGGGTGAGGGCTGGGCCACTTCAAGGAATTACACCATTTTCCTGGGTATCTCCCATGAATACAGGACATATGCATGATATTAAACTTTGACTTGTTTTTCTCCTGTTAATCTATTCAGCAATAAAAAGAAATGAACCATCACCCCATACAATCACATGGATGAACGTTACATGTATTTTTCTAAGTGAAAGAATCCAGTCTGAAAAGGCTGCACACTGAGTGACCCGATTTGTAGGAGATTCTGGAAAAGGCAAAACTAGAGATGATATAAGGATCTGGGAGTGAATTCCATGATATTTTCATGATTTATACCTGCCATTAAGCATTTGACAAAACCCAAACCTTTTGGGGCACCTGGCTGGCTCATTTGGTGGAGCGTGCAACTCTTGATCTTGGGGTTGTGAATTCGGGCCCCATGTTGGGTGTGGAGATTACTTAAAAATAAAATCTTTAAAAAATACAAACATTTCTACATCCCAAAGAGTAATTAATAATCTACAGAAAGTAAGTTGTTTAGGATGTGGGAGTGTCACAGGATGGTGTGGGGGCCAAGGGCAGGCTGCCCCAAATCTGCCACTTTGACATACAGATCATTTTAAATAAAAGTTACTTAAGAGACAGCCTATGCAATGAGGACACTTAGACCCTCCTCTGTCCCCCTGCAAAGGAAATCAATCTCCCATGTGAAGGTATCCCTATACCAGGAGGTAAAGAGATTTTGACATCACCAGAGATGGGAGATTTGGAGCCCATAAGGCTGTATAAACAACCCTTGTTACTTTTTACTAATTTACGACCCCAGCCCAAATTTTGTTTAGAATTCCTTACTAATCGAAGCTCCCAAGGTTAAGTTTTCTTTGTCCTGTGATTTCTTCACAGGTGTAGTTACTCTTTGTCCAAAAAGTATAAAACCTGGCTTCCTTGGTCATTTCTTTAGACCTCAGGTTCATTATTGGGTCTCCATGTGCACAGTATTGCACTTTAGGTTTTTTTCTCCCACTTATCTGTTTCATGTCAATTTCTTTCCTCATCCCACGATAAGAACCTTGGACAAAGGAAAATTTCTTCCTCCCCTTCAATGGAATACAGAACGTGACACATAATCTAACTGTATTAGAAACATATGGGGGGAAAAAACCCTCACTGTAGGTTGTATGACAAAAGGTGCTGACCTAAGTAACTTTGGAAATGAATGGAATCTGTAGATTAAAGAAAAAATGTACTGTACGTACACAGTAGACTCCATTTGATAAAGTTCTCTGCCATCAGAGTGGTAGCTAACAGTTCTGAAAACACCACATCTGTAATCTGGAATGGAGCAATGAATTAAATAAAGGGCCGGTGGTGAGAGCCAGGTTTGTCACTGTTAGAGTAGGAAGTTACAGATCAGCAAAGGGAGTAGATCACAATCTCCATGTGGTGGCGGACCAGGTTGGAGACATCAGTATAAACTCATCCTTAGCTTAATATGGACGCAGACGGTTCCACACAGAAATCTTTATCATTAGGTGTGTCGACATAGGTGGGAATACAGGCATATATTGCCTTGCATTGTCCGCTGAGCATGGACATTTAGCTCCCCCGTGTAAGACTTTAATACCGTTCTCTACTACCCAGAGCTCCTTAAAGAACTTGCTGATGCTAGAACTTGGACAGTAAGTATAGGAGCCAGGATAATCTTGACGTATCAGAAAGTAAGGAAGTACCAAGAAAAGAGCCACAGAGATGGAATGATGTCAATGGAAAGCAGGAGCCGATGGAAAGTGCTCTCCATCACCAAAGGAGGAATGAGCCAGCGACCAAACACTGAGGTGCTGGAACATAACCTACCCTGGTGTCCACGCTGGTAAAAATAAATGATTCTTTTTAAGATTTTTACTTATTTATTTGAGAGGGAGAGAGAGTGCATAAGCAGAGGGGAGAGACAGAGGGAGAGGGAGAAGCAGACCCCCCACTGAGCGGGGAGCCCGACGTGGGGCTCGATCCCAGGACTCTGAGATCATGACCTGAGCTGAAGGTAGACACTTAACTGACTGAGACACCCAGGTGCCCCCAAATAGACGATTTTTTAAAAAGAAACCACAGGGCCAAAATGGAGTCACTTACGTCAGGAGACCCAAGCCAGCAAACCAAGACTTACTACCTGACCTAACTGCAGTTCCACACACCCTCACCTCCACGTAAACTTTAACCGGTCAACCTGGAAAATGAACTGAATGGCCCCTTCTGTTCCCCTTAGGAGGGGGACATTGCCTAAAATAGTGCATCCTTTTCTAGTAATTTCTTTTTTTCAATGCCCTCTCTGCCTTTAAAATCCTTCCCCTCCCTGCAGCTCAAAGGAGCCCCTTTCTTTTTGCTAAATGGGATGCTGCCTGTTTCATGAATTGTTCAATGAAGCCAATGGGACTGGGATCTTTTAAATTACTTTGTTGCCTTTTTATTAACAAATTACATAGCTTTTTATAAGCGGGACTGCATAGACCTCTCCTATAAGAATTCCAACTAATAGATGTAGATAACCATTCATCAAGTAAATGGAGCTAACTCTCCTCTCCTAAAGTGGGGGCTCAGGGCAGTTGTCTTCCTGCACATGGGAAAGAGTAACTTCCTGGTGGGGAAGCCTGACCAATGCTGCCTCAGCCAGGTGACCAGCGTTAACATGGACAGTGACAAGTGTTCCCTCGTTGTAAAGTAACGACAAAGCACTTTACCTCCCTGATCTGCTTCCTCAAAACCCATAACCCCAGTCTAATCAGGAGGAAAACAAGTAAATCCCAATGGGGGACTTTCTACAAAATGCCTGACCGGTCCTCCTCAACACTGCCAAGGTCACTGAAACAAAGCAAGACTGAGAAAGTGTCACAGCCAAGGAGAGCCTAAAGACACATGATGAGCACATGTCACGTGGTGCCCTGCATGGGATCCTGGAGCGAGAAAAGGTAGAACAGAGGGAACCTGAATAAAATACGGACTCCCGCTAAAAACAACATATCAATATTTGTTCACTAATTGTGACAATTTTGTAGAAAACTAGAAAAAGAGGAGAAATTAGGGGCACCTGGGTGGCTCAGTCAGTTAAGCGTCCGCCTTCGGCTCAGGTCATGATCCCGGGGTCCTGGGATCGAGCCCCACGTCGGGCCCCCTGCTCCGCGGGAGCCTGCTTCTCCCTCTCCCTTGCTGCTCACCCTGCTTGTGCTCTCTCTCTCGCTCGCTCGCAGTCAAATAAATAAATAAGATCTTTATAAAAAAAAACAGACATTAAAGGTCAAATAAGGGAAACCTATTGCATCGGACTGGAAGTCTAGAGGAAATGGGTGATTTCCTAATAAAAATGCACAATAATAAAATGGACCCTGAAATAAGGAAAAAACAGGCAGACCAATGAGCCATCCAGGGCCTCATCCTCCTGCTGGTTCTCCTCTCACTGTTCTGGGGTTTTCCTCTCCTAGGACAGAAAAGGAACAGGGACAGAAGTGTTCTGGAGCTGCCCTTAGACCCGACCCCACTCACTGTCTTCCTCTCCCCCAGCCATACCCTGCTCAGCGAGGACACTATGCACGGGGAGTCTCAGGGATTGTGGATCCTGATGTGTCACCCAGTTCTTTTTTGGATGGCAAGGGACTGGACACACTTACTAAAGTAAAAGAAGTTAATATTTTTTAATGGTAGAAATACCTTAATACTTGCAAGAGACAAGAGTGGGTTTGGACCTGGCAGGCCCAAAGGCTCACACTCTCACAGTGTGACCTAGACACACTCCAACACTCTATCCTGCTAAGCGCTCTGGGGTGGCCCCATTCATAGGCACAGTCTCTCTCACTGCATCTGGGGCCTCCCACAACTCCAGGCTGACACCCACTCACCATCCATTCTACTGGGAAGGGTTTCTCTTTCCCTTGGGTTCCATGAAAAGTCATGGCTTTAACTGTCTTTGGCCCGGCTTGGGTCACACTCTCATCCTTGAAGCCATCAGAGCACCCAGAAAATAGAGCAAGGGGTTGGGTAGACTTGGATCATACACGCATCTCTGAAGTGGGTGGAAAGTGGGGTCTGCCCTCTGGAACTGTCTGGATGGTAGGCAGGTGACATGGGGTTCCCAAAGGCAAGCTGAGATGCTGGACTTGGACGTGAGAAGAGATGCCAGGCTGGGAAAGCAGCAGACTCCGCATCACTGGTGACTGACTGCACGGCTTTGGAATCTGAAGCCCAAGGAAGGAAGGGGTCACTTCGTTAGGGTCACGGGCTGCAGCCGCCCATCCAGTGCTCTTGCTATTTTCCCATGACGGCAAGGCGCTCTCCTACTTGCTGAAAAAGCAACTTTGCTGTTGGTAGGAAACTCAAGGCTCCTGCCTTGGATATTGGGTCCTCACATCTCAGAGACTGGAAGGCACACAGACCTCGCTCTTCTCCCTGGGAGGAAGGAGCCCCGGAGTCACACCTGCCCCCCACATTAATCGCTCCTCCCCAAAGAACAAACTGGCTCATTCTCCAGTCTCTTCTCTCTCCTTTATGAAGAACAGAGAGCAAATGTAAGGATGATAAGGAAAGTATCGCTCATTGAAACAGTGGGAGGCTCAAGGATTATTCCACACCACAAATCCACACATGGCAGACTTTCTGGAGGCCACAGTCCCTGAATCATGCATGTGACTCTCTGAAACCAGGCAGCCTCACTGAGAAACTGCCTGCTGGGAGGCACAGTTACTCCCATAACCTTAATTCTTAACAAATACGTATGTCAAAGGTTTACATCACAATCGGGAGGCCAAAGGACTGCAGCGTCAGTCTGCCGAATGGCTGTATGGCTGCTGTGGACAGGGCCACATCCAACACTTGGAGGGTTAAGAGACTGTGAAGGAGGAAGCCCTTGTCTCAACCACACAGACGTTGGGAATGGAAACATCCTGTGGGGCTGTCTACACTGCCCATGGGCCTGTTACACTGCCAGGTGCACAGTCAGCTCAGTAATGGCTGTGGGGGTTGTCAGGACCCTTTCTGGCCTGAGCTGGAGGGCCACAGATGGCTCCCTGGATGGTCAGAGGCCAAGGGCTGTCCTGTCTACTGCCTGTTTCCTGCCGATCACTCAGATGGGATGAAGGATCTAGCCAGCGCCAGGGGGGGGTCCCCAACAGCCCGAAGAAGGCTGTACATGGGGGCGGGCAGGCCATGGCAGTCAGTCCTATATGAATCCATTCATGTCTACAGAGTGCCCTCGTGGGGTGGGGCCATGCTGGAACTTGCGGCTGCCCAGGCAGAGTGGGGCCAGCAGCACCCTTCCCAGGTGGGAAGGCAGAAGAACCCTTTATAACCTCTGAGTCCCCCTATAACCCCTGACTGGGGATGAGTTGGATCTCAAACTGTCAGGAATCAGGTGGACATTTCACTTTTCTTCTGTCTGAGCCCAGGAGTGAAGGGCTGAAAACCAATGCTCCAGCTCACCTCTGACTCGTGTGTGACCCTGGGTGAGTCCTGTCTACCCTGGAGGCCCAGGGAGTTGGAGGAGGGGGAAGAAAGCCAATTATGCTTAAACCTAACCCCGATCCAGACCCTGGCCCTGACCCCAACCCATGACCCTCACCCCAACCCCACCCAGATTCTCAGGCTGATCCACACTTGCATCACGAACAGGCCCAAATCAGTTTTAGGGGGTCATTTTCTCCGGAGAGCTGCTCAGCTCTGCACTCCTGCCCACACGCCCATGGAGGTGGCCCTGCCTCCTGAGGACGCACAGGTTGCTCACTCCCACACCTCTTGCATACATCACCCAGCAGCATGGTGGGGTTTGTTTTGATTTTTTGCTAAGTTTTATTTTAATCCAAGGACTTTGATTCATACCAAATGTCATTGTAGAAACAATAGCAGAATCCAAAGTCTGGGTGATCAGTATTACTCAGGCAGCAAACTCGTCAATCACAGAATTGTTTTAAAGCAGGTCCCAGTTGTGTTGCATGGTTGGGACTTCTTTTTGGGTTTTTTTTTTAACACTGTTCTTAAATATAAAGCTTTGCAACAAACCTTTGACTTATGTCAAATATAATTAAAAATTAACAAATGAGTACATTGTATCAAAAAGTACGAAGATATACATTTCATGCACATACTTGTATATATGTATATATGTATATATTTTACATGCACACATAACTTCATCAAACTACAGCCACTGCTTGACTGGTCCAGATGCAGACAACTGGTTAATGCATTTCAAATTTGGCAACTCACTATGAGATCTCAGTGGAAACATATGATAGCTGAGAAGAGACGATACAGAAACAAAACCCAAAGTCAGGAAAACAAGACACAGTATCTCTTCCCCCACTCCCTGTAGTTTTCACCAATTCCAGTGTCTAGAAGAATCCAGACAGACTGGTGAGGCCGTGTGGGGCTAGAACAGTGATTCTCCACCCAACATGGCCTGGGAAGCAGCTGCGGTTCTGCACAGAATGGATACATTCACAATAACGTGGGCCAGAGATGAAACATCAGTATCAAAATACACATCCTTCTGCTTTGCAACAGGAACAGAGCTATCTCATGCAGAGTCTGAGATACCATTCCAGTTATTATTTCCTATTGCATGTAAAATACTCTGTAATCTTAAAGTTTCAGAGTATTGTGCCTTCCAGTAAGGAGGTTCTATAAAATGGTTTGGTCACAATCATGCTGAAACCCTAGAACAGGTGGTGGTCTTACGTGATTTATTTCTATTGAATGTGTGTCCTTTGTTGCATAGCCCTGTGGGTTAACGACATCCACTCACTGGGACACACCTCCACACAGAGAAACGCACACACACGTCACAGGCCAGGTTTCTTTAAGGTGAGTCATGGGGCAACAGCCAATGGGAACACTCAAATGATCCAGCGAAGAGATCATCTGACATTTCCAAACACGGAGGATGCACCAAAATCTAATCATCTAAATATTCCTTTTGTTCACAAAACAAAGGGTCTCCCGGCATTTTATGCACAGCCTCCTACCTACGGTGTTTCCCTTTTGACAGTGGCCATGAGGTTGGATTTCCCTTTCGCTTCCTGCTTTCCCGTGTCTTGTGCCACAGTGCTGGGCTTCAGATGGCTCCTACCTGAGCCTCAGTCGCCAAGCTTCTCCTTGCCCCATCGCTTCCTCTGAGTTTTGGCCTCATTTCAGTCGGGCCGTCCCAAGTGCCCGCACCTGCACAGACACAGGCCCTCCCTCCTGCCCGCCGGGTCCATCTCCACTCCCCCACCTCTCCCTCTTCCCACGACCTCTCCCTCTCTCTGGCCTTATCTGAAAAGAAACTTTCACAACAGATACCATGCCCTCTTTGGCAGGCATCCTGTCCCTGAGATTCAGACGTAGAACAGACTGAAAACACCCCATACAAGGACATGCTCTACACTGCTCTGTGGCTTCCCAGGGAACCCTTCCACTTGTGGGAGGAAAACAGGGAAATGGTCGCTTCGTTTCCAACTACAACCGTCCCACTGGATGTTATATGAGTGTTCTCCATGGACACCAGCTTTCTACTTGGTTGATATTTGGAACTGGAAACAGTTCCAAGGATTCACCCACGCTTCAAACAGGCTTCACGTCACCGCCCCCAGGAGCCTGGCACGAGAGGGCTCGGAAGTCAGGCACTTGGTCGAGAGCAGCAGAAGCCAGGGGAGCTGGGGGGCCACCCAGGCTGGACGCAAGAGCATCTCCTCGCACGAGAGAGAGAGAGAGAGAGAGAGAGAGAGAGATACCACCCCCCCCCCCACAAAAAGCTGAGAGCTTCCTCCAGGTTGGATTTTTTTTAAGTTCTGTTACTATTTCCTTCCCCATTTTTCTGTTTTTCTCTTCTTTCTAGATCAAGTATATGGAATTGACAAAAGAGGGAAGGGTGTTTCGATTAAAAACCAAAACCAACAGCAAGAATGTTTTCCAGATTTGGTCCCTGTCAAGGTTGACAGCATCTGGGAGAGGACAGAGTGTGTGTGAGTGTATTTCTGGTGTCCACCTGCTGTTTCAGTACAAAGAGCCACGCTGGATGTGTTTGTGTTTGTGGGCGCCGACAAGAATGCACGGAGCTACAGGCCGGGCTCCTGAGGTTACTGCTGTTGACCATCCACTCTGTCTTATCTGGCCAGGCGTGTAAACATGCCGGGCTCCGTACCACACACGTGGATAAAGGATGGTCTCTACCAGATCCAGACCTCCTAAAAGTGGCCCAGGCACACCCCCCAGACGCTGGGAGCCATCACACAGGATTCAGACTGACAGGGTCCCACTCAGCACATGCAGTGACTTCCCGTGTAGGGTCTGTGGCATGAGACCCAGGCAGGCAGCATACAAGGGGACAGAGAGAGCCACGTCCCTCTCCGAAAGGGCTTTAGGAATTGGTCCAGCGTGAAAGAGAAGGTGGGGGCGGGGGGGTGGGGGGGAGCCACGGGGCCTCCCCTCAGCTGGCCCCAAAGGCGGGGTCGCTCCAACCAGGGGCTGCTGCCCCTGCCTCAGTGCCCCTGCGCGTCCCTGGGAGCCCAGCGTGGATGATAAAACTCATCGGCTGGAACGCGCCCACTGAGCAGGCGTGAAGCGGAGGTGCGGCTAGCACCAGTGGTCTTGATCGGGGTGGTGGTAGCTATGCTGAACCCGGCCGCCCGAGCTGAGCCCCAGAGTGCAGTGGTAGCTGTTGGGCACGCGGCGGAGGGGGTGCGACTGGGAGGTCAGGGAGGATACATAGGAAGTCCGGGAGGAGCGGCCTGAGTTGGTGGCCACAGCCTCCTTGAAGGTAAGCGTGTCCTCAGGCTGGGTGCGGGCAGTGTCCTCACTGTCCAGACGCTGCCCCAAGTAAGGGTCAGAGCCGATCCTAGAGCCGGCGGCCAGGGGCTGGCTGAGGGGGTCTCTCTGGAGCAGAGCGTTGTGTTCGGAAAGGCCACGGCTAAGCCGGCCTGGGGAAAAGGTGGGGAGGCTGGTCTGTACCCCAGCAAAGTGGACAGGCGAAGATTGGCCATCTTGTAGGTGACACTGGGAAGGGGGGTCAGTGAAGTCTGGGGGAGCTGCCTCCGCCCACCACGGCCAGGGGTGCTAGCACCGGATGTTGACAACAAGGGGCTCCCATTCACTGAACCACCACCCTACAAGAAAATAGAACAGAGAAAAAAAAATCAAAGTCCCAGACCAGAGGCCAATGCAGGTGAGAACCATGGAGGTGGGGGGTGAGGCATGGAGAGAGGCAGGCACCCTGGGAGGGGACCCGTAGGGTGTGTGGTGGAGGGGGGAAAGCCGCTGGTGCCGGTAGGCCTGGGGAGGTGGTTGGGGACCAGTGGGGAACAAAGGGACAGGCACAGCTCAGGGAGAAGGGAGACCAGAGGCCAGTCCAGGGCAGTTGGGAGGGGAGGATCGGGCTGGTGCGGGAGGAATGGAGCAAGGAGGGGGGGAGCACAGACTCGGGCCTGGGAACCAGGACATGAAGGAGGATTCAGAGCATGGTGGGGGGGGGGCTCATAAGGAGGGACAGTGAGGGGGGTCCTGTCTTACCGGTCTTGGGGGTCCTGGCTCCTGCCCAGCTGTTGGTGACGTGGGGTGGCTGCTGAGGGAGGGTTTGGGCTGCGAGGGCTCCCGGCCCCCAAAGCGGTCACAGGAGTAGAAACGCTGCTTCTCCGAGGAAGAGGAAGAGGGCTGCCTCCGCTCTTGTGACCGGCCCCGCTCCTGTCTGCGCTCCGTCCGGCAGCCTGTGGGCCCCTCTTGTGGGGGTGGGCCTGGCCCTGCAGCACTGCTGGGTGCTGGCCAGGAAGAGGGGAAGTCAGCACAGCGAGCCAGGTGGGGAGACAGACCCCCAGCCCAGACCCAGTCCCCAGGGCCAGCAGGGGGACCCAGGGGGAGAGCTGAGGTGCGTGGGTGATCCTGCCTGGTCCCCAGACCTGGGCCTCACAGCCCCCTACTCAGGGCCGTTTGGATGGTGGAGGCACAGAAAGGAATGCCTCAGGCCCTGGCCATAGGAGGGACCCCCACACGCACCGCCATCTGTGTCTGCGGACAGGCTGGGCCCCTTCTCCAAGGACTTCTGCTTCCTCTCCCTGCGGCGATGGCAGCGGTGGTGGTGATGGGGCGCAGCCTGGCTGGCTGGGGCATGGTCCAGGGCAGCGCTGCAGAGATGAGCCATGTGGGGACGCTGGGGCGCCAGTGTGGAGATGGAGCACTTCATGGGGCTGGCGTTGGGGGCCGGCTGCGGGTGGGATGTGGGTTGGCACACAGTCTGAGAGAGGGGCCTGGGGCAGGCTCCAGGGCGGCCCTGAAGGCCTGGGGCTCAGGAACCACCAGGCCCCTCCCTCTCCCCAGAAAGCTCTTCCCCACCCAGGCCCACCCTTTCTCCCAGAGCACGCTGCACAAGGTGCTGTCCGTCTCTGCCAGCGGGGCCCAGAGAGCTGTTGGCCTCAGTGTCCCTGGGGGACAGGGAGGATGCCAGGAAGAGGGAGGCTGCGGGCCTGGCTGGGAGAACCCTGAGGGGTGGCTGCGTGTGATGGCCCTGCTGGGCCAGGGCCATGGGGCTCCTGCCCTGGGCTGAAATCGGGACCTGCGGAAAGGGGCCCTCCCAGGGGAGCTGACCCACAGCCTCCACTCGGCGTCCTCAAGCTGGCCGCCCAGCGGGCCAGGCTCGGGAAGGGGAAGAGGGCGGGAGCCACCACCAATGGGAGGCAGAGACAAGTTTAGAGAATGAAGTCATTGGAATGTGCAGAACCAGGAACCACAAAAGGAGGCAGGGACAGGGCCAGCCCCAGGCAAACACTGAGGGTCCCCGGCTGGAGGACATGCCCCTCTAAAGCCCCTCACCATCCCAGGAAGTGAAAGCAGGGCCCCCTGACACAGCCTCAGGTCTGCAGGCCCCTCTCTGAGTCCTTGTGAATGGGCCCACAGCCCCCTTGCCCTGGAGCTTCCTGCTCGGTACTCAAAGCATCCCCGAAGGAGCAGGGGATGGAGGTGGTGCCGCCTCCAGAGTCCAGAGAAAGAACAGGGCAGGTCAGGCGCCTGGGTGGCTCAGTTGGTTAAGCAACTGCCTTCGGCTCAGGTCATGACCCTGGAGTTCCAGGATCGAGTCCCGCATTGGGCTCAGCAGGGAGTCTGCTTCTCCCTCTGACCCTCCCCCCTCTCATGTGCTCTCTCTCTCAAATAAAATAAATAAAATCTTTAAAAGAAAAAAAGAACAGGGCAGGTCCTCCCCAGAGCATCGATGGGGGAAAGGGAGGACCAAGCTGTGAGGCACCGTGTGCATGGCGGGGGGGCTGGGAGGGGCAATGCAGGCTGGCGTGAGGAGGGGTGTCCTAGAGAGAGGGAGAGTCTGGGTCAGGGACACTGGGCTGGGAGATGGAAGCCCCAGGGCCACCGCAGGAGGCTGAGCACCGGTGGGTGGTGGGGATTCCTGGCAGGCCTCCGAGGACTCTGGCTGCACCTCTTGAGACCATCATCCTGGGAGCTCCCAACAGGGCTGACAGTGTCCAGGCCGCCGTGCAGGTAGGGAGCCCTCACGCGGGACACAAGCCCTCCCCAAGCCAGGACTCCTCATCCCCCACGCCCCCACCCTCCCATGACCCTGGCCCTCCCAGGCCACCCACCTGAGTCTCTGCAGCCAGGCGAGGCATGGAGGCCGCGCGTCCCTGGCTCTCCAGTCCGGGTTGGGGCTCCCCGTCCGGACCTCTCAGGGCCATGCTCTGCATCTGGACGTCCACAGCCTGGGCACACAGCAGCCCGCAGTCACACCGGCCCCCACCCCACTCTCACCTTCCCCCCCATCCTGGGCTCCCCGCCACACTCCTGCCATCTCCCACCATCCCTGTCTCACCCCAATCCTTATCTCATCCCCCATCCCCAGCCTGGCTCCCCAGCCCTGGGAGCCCTCCCCGGGTTTCCTGGCTGCACCACTGGGATCTCTGTAGAGTGGCCACGCTCCAGGGGTGTCCTTGCCTCATAGGGTACCTCCTGGGTCCTCTGAGTACCCCAGGAAACAGACTCCTTGATGCCACTCTCCTGGGTTTGTCTGTAGAGAAGAGAGGATTGTGCTGTTGGCTCAGAGGTCTGTGGGCCTTGGAAGGCCCACCAAGGACCTGGCTCCAACCTGCCAGGAACCTACACTGGCCCCTTCTACTCTGGATGAGAAGCAGCCCAGATGCATGAGGCCCTTCAAGTACAGGCTCTCAAGTGGCCACACAGCAAGGGATGTGGACCCAGTACCAGGGCTCAGAGCAGATGGGCAGAGAGGGCCCCGGACATGAGTCCGAGGGAGGTCTGGGCCCACCGCTTGCTGGTCTAGGGACACCCGGCAGGTTCCTCGGCCCTAGACAGGGCCTCCCAGGAGTAGTGGGAGGCCACATGTGCAGAGCATGCATGACGCAGAGGGCGGACATCCTGTCTACGCGGGTGCACAGCAGGCCCTGACCACTACGTTAGGGGCAGTGTAGTACTCAGGAAAACCTACCTGATTAACAGTCCAAGACCCACAACCAGGCTGCAGAAAAGAACATCCAAACATGTACAGATGAGGAGGAAATCAGGAGCCCTAAACATGCATGCTGTGCCCAGTCTGGTACCAGGCCCCACACCTTAGCCCTTGCTGGATGAGGCAGAGCACAGTCCCCCCTCTTTGGGCTCAGCCAGTGATTTCCTTTAGCCAATAAGGGTGTTAGCAGACCTGGGACCCTGCTGGCCCTGAGGGGGTGGCTGAGAGGAGCCTGCCTGCTACCACCCCCCAGCGACACACGGTACAAGACAGGTAGGTGACTGTTAGTTCGCAACACTTGGTTTTGGGTGGTTCATTACCAAGAATTATTGTGGCAAGAGTTAGGGGTTAGGTAACAAGGACGTTACCAATTTGTCTACAAAATACAATTGCTTCAGAAATCACTACTGGAGTGGAGATCTGAGGAAAAATGTCTTAGAGGAGTTAGGAAGACTAGACACACACAGGCCGTCAACAGAATGGGGTCGAAACAAATCATTTCTCAACGGGCAGTGAGGAAGCAGAGGCAGAGGCCCCTCACTGGAAAGGGAAATGGGCACGCACAATGGGAGGTGACAGTGGGAACCACCGACTGTCTAAATCCACTGACCTCAGTGCCATCAGAGGCACCCGTGTAACGTTTTGGGAATTAGCTTTGGAGTCCACCATGGACCGCTCCAGCAGCCCGCCTGGACTAGCTTTCAGGCAGCATCTGCGGGGAACCATTTGGGGGGAGGTGGGCACGGGGTGGAACAGAGAGGCCAGTCTCCCAAAGTGGTGATGGGACCTGAGGGCTCCATGTCCTGCAGCACAGCCTACAGGGAGCCCCTCTGGGAGGGGGAGAAACCAGGAGTCCTACCTCCTCCGTGCACCTCACACCCTGGCCAGGTACTGACACGGCCCCGCCGTTGCTGAGGGATGCAGAGCTCTTCTGCCGAGGGAAAACCCGGGCTCCTCGGAGCACAGCCGGCTGTGTCTGCTCCAGCGTGGCCTTCAGAGGGTGGAACAGGGACACAGGGCCCATCTGTAGAAGGGACGCAGGGAAGAGGAAGAGCTCTAAGGGCACAGACAGGTGTGCCAGAAAGCTGGCCTGACCCCACAGCATGGGTTGGTGCTCCTTCTGCCCTGCCCCAGCCCTACACAGGAGGTAGGCGGGGGCTTACTCCCAACCTGGCCTGTGAGTGACATCAGGAAAGTCATTTCACTTCTTGGAGCTTCAGTATCCCTACCTACAAAATCTGGGGACCTCATCCAATTAAAAATGGTAAAAGGTTTCATCTCATCATCAACTTGGATTGATGGGTAGAGGCTGCATGACCCCGGACTGAGCAGAATTCTAAGGACATTTCAGGGCTCGGGGGGTGGCGGGGGGGCACTAATGGGTGTCTGCAACAGAGAGGGGAATGGGGGATGTGGTGTGGGCATCAGATACTTCCCATCCCACGATGGGTGAATGTCCCTGTAAGCTCCGAACCAGGCAACTTTCTAGACAGAGTCTACGTATGGTCACTGATGGTTTGGCTGCATGGGAAAGTTGTTATCTTTGAAGGATGACGTCAGGAAGATGGGGCCCCAAACCAGCCCAGTCAGAGTCATGAGGGGAAGAAATCATGACCCTGGACCCATCAGTTTGATTCTCTCCGGTCCCTGCCAATGTGCACGGTAATCAGGTTCTCCTCGAACCTCCCCAAACAACCTCCTCAAATATTCTTCAAACTTCTTTCTTCTAACACTTAAAACAGTGGTATCTCCAGGGAACAGGTCCTCACCCCTTGTCTACTGCTCCTGAAAACTAGGTCTCCAAGTCAGGGGGCCCCCAGTACCAGCAAGAGACCAGCCGTTGGAAAGCACTCAGGCTGTATGGGGTTTCTGACTTTGGGGTCGGAGAGTGAGGCTACAGTAGGAACCTCTCATCTTCCTTTTCCCGCCGTGCAATCCCCAGGAAGGATGTGGGTTTCCTCTGCCGTCAAAACAACTGATGCGTGCCAGAGTCTGAGGTTTACTTCTTGGAAATCCTGGAACTCGGTACCTGGGACAGGCCTCCCGTGGCCTGGTGAATCTGGTCTCTGGGGGTCTTGTTCTGTTTGTAGAAGTCAAGTATCATCAGAGCTGCATACACCTTTCCTACGGTCATCTCATCGGCTGGAGGGAGAGAAAACAGAGGGTGGGGTGTGGAGGAGGAAGGGGAGGTGGGGGGACAAGGGAACAGCCTCCACCACAGGGACTCCTGGACACGCTCAGGGAAGGGCACAGGGCTTGGCCGAAGTTGCATCTGTGGACACTGAGCACGTGTCCTCTGGAGCTGTACTGACTCTCCACAGGGCCCTCCATCTCCTCCCAATGAAGTGGATGTGGGGTTTAATCTTTAAGCACCTCATCTCTAACTGTAGGAGTCTCCCTGCTGTTCTCTGGATTTTTTTAAGTATACACCCCCACCAGGAACGTGGGTGACTGTGGTCAACAGAATAAAGCCCAGGGAATCCCTTCCCACAGTCCCTATGCACCCACTGGTAAGACCGTTCTCCCTGCAGGTGGAAACTAAGTCTAGACTATTGACGAGGTCACCCTGGCCCAGGCCTCCCGGCTCTGCCTCTGGGTGGGACACAAAAGAGGGGTGAACAAGGAGAATTTCTTGCCCTCACTTACGTTTATGGGGTGGCACCAGTAAATCCAGGGTCTTCTGGGGCAGATTGGCCCACACAGAGGAAATCTCCTTCCTCAACTCTGCATCACACTGATGCTGCTTGGTGCCGGCTGGGGCAGGACAAGGGTGTGGAGGGGAAGAGAGATGTTAGGAGCTGTCTCACGGGCCCCCTGGGGGAGCCGGCAGGGAGAGGTGTGGTGTGAGGGGAAATGGGGCAAGGACAGTGCCAGGAGAAAGGGCAGAGCGGGGAGAAGCACGGCCACGGCGGCTGTCAGAGCGTCCCTGATGGGCACGTGCAGAGACAGAGGCCTGTGTGCGTGGGCCCTGGGAGTGGAGAAGGGATATGGTGGCGGTCCAGCTGTTCGTCCAGCCATTCAAAACTATCAAGAGAGCACCCTCCCGTGCCAGGGACTATTCTAGGTGATGGAACAAAAGCAAAGGAGCCGCCTTTGTGGCACCATGTGGCTTGACTCAACAATAAAGTGGCAGTAAGTTCAAAACCTAGTGTGTTGGGTGCAGAAAAAGCTTAAGTAGGGAGGGATGAGAAATATTAGGAGGGCTGAAATTTTGGACAGGGTAGTCAGGAAAGGTCTCATGAGAAGGTGGTGTGTGTGTAAGACCCCGAAGGCAGAAAAGGACCAGGGGGTGCAAAGGCCTTGGTGTGTCACACAACCAGCCAGGAAGGCAAGGCTCACTGAGCGGGGGGTGGGGGTGACGGGCTGCAGGGAGCAGATGTTGAGATAGGAAGCAGCAGAGCGTGATAAGCAGAGGGATAAAATACTCTGACCTTTTTTTAGCATCAGGTTTACTATGGTATAATGTACATACAACGAAATCCACCCTTTTCAGTTATCCCATTCTATGAACTTTGGTAAATCCATAAAGCCACACATCCACCCCACAATCGAGTCATGGTATATGGCCCCACTGCCAAAGTCCCTCTGTGCTCCCTTTGTAGCTGACCCCTTGGCCTCCTCTCACCCCGTCCCATCCCTAGTGTGTTTTCTGTCTCGGTCTGTTTTGCCTTCTCCAGAATGCCCCACAAACAACGTCATTGGGTGTATTGGCTTTTGAGTAGGACTTCTCCACTCATCGTGGTGCCTTTGAGATTCAGTCCACGTTGTTGAGTGTATAAGTAGCCTGTTTCTTTTGATTGCAGAGTACTACCTTGTGGTATGGATAGACCCCAATTTGTTTATCCATTCACCAGTTGTGAGCATTTGAGTTGCTTACATTTTGAGGAGATTATGAAATAAAGCTGTGAACATTTGCATATAGGTTTTTGTGCAGATGTATGTTTTCTTTTCTTCCCACTTGGGAGTGGGCTGGCTGGGCCGTACGGTAAGGAACTGCCAAACTAGGATCACAAGAATTCCATATTATGCATTCTCACCAGGACTTAATATTGTCATTTAGAAAAGTACTTTAACTGTATTAATAACCATGTAGTGTTATCTTACTATGGCTTCATTTTGGATTTCTCCCATCCAAGTACGAACCAGGCCCGACCCTGCTTAGCTTCCGAGATCAGACGAGATCGGGCGCGTTCAGGGTGGTATGGCCGTAGACTTCATTTTGGATTTCTCTAATGATTAATGATATTGAGCATCTTTATAGGTGTTTATTTGCCTTCCATATATATTTTTTGGTGACATGTCTATTTGAATCCTTTACCCATTTTTATTAGGTTGTTTACTTTCTTATTACTGAGTTGTGACAGACCTTTATCTATTCTGGAAACTGATCCTATATCAGATACATGGTTCAAAAATATCTTCACCAATGCTTTAGCTTTGTCTTTTCATTTTCTTAAATGTCTTTTTGAAGAGCAAAAGTTTTTAATGTTGATAAAGTTCAATTTTTCAATTTTTCTTTTATGGCTCATGCTTTTTGTGTCTTCAAAAATCTTTGCCAAACTCAAAATTGCCAAAATCTCTCTCCTGTGTTTCCTTCTAGAGGTTTTATAATTTTACATTTTACATTTATGTCTATGATCAATTTCAAGTTAATTTTTGTAGGAGGTAAAAGGTATGTGCTATGGACTGAATTGTGTGCTGCCCCCGTTCACATGCTGAAGCCGGAACCCTCATTGTGACTGTATAAGGCCAAGAAGGAGGCAATTAGGTGAAATGAGGTCAGAAGGATGGGACCCTGACCCAGAGAGTTAGTGTCCTTATGAGAAGAGACACCAGAAAATTCGTTCACTCTCTGTATGCACTCAGGGAAAGACCACGTGAGCACACAGTGAGAAGGTGACCACCCTACAAACCAAGAGAACAGGCCCAGGAATGAAACTTACCTTCCTGGCACCTTGATTTGGACTTTCAGCCTCCAGACTGTGAGAAATAAATTTCTGTGTTTAAGCCACTCAGTTGTGGTTCTTTGTTATTGGCAGCCCTAGCAGACTAAGACGCTAAATGTCAAGATTTTTCCCTTTTCTGGGTAGTTGTCTAAATTTTTCAAGTACCATTTGTTGAAAAAATTATCTTTTCTTCATTAATTGCCTTTACAACTTCATCAAAAATCCATTGGCAATGTAAGTACGAGTCTCTATTGTGTTCCACTGACCCATGTCTCTGTCCTGTCACCAACACGATACGCCTCAATTGACGTGCTTTATAGAAAGTCTTTGATTCAGGTAGAGTAAGTTTTCTTTGTTCTCTTTTCAAAATTGTTTGTTATTCAAGTTCTTTTGCTTTTCTAGATACATTTTAGAATTTGTTTGTACATTTCTACCTAAAAACCTGTTGGGATTTTGATTGGGTGAACATTTATTCTATTGATGAATGTGGGAAGAATTGACATCATGACAATATGGAATCTTCCAATGCATGAAGATGATGCAGTGCTTAATTTTTAGATCTTCTTTGCTTCTTTCAATGTTTTGAAATTTGCAACATAGAGATCTCACATATATACTTTTTAGAGTTATCCAACAACAAAGAAGTACTTCATGTTTTTGGTGTGATTTTAATGGAACTTTTTCCCATTTCAATTGTTAATTGCTAATATACAGAAATACATTTGCTTCTTGCACACTGACCTTGTATCCTGTGACCTTGCTCTATACTTGGGGATGGTTTTAGTTACTTTTTTTAATGGCTTAAAACAACAGAAATTTATTATCTCAGTTCTGGAGGCCAGAAGCTCAAAATCAAGGTGTCCAGCATGACCGTGCCTCCTCCAAATGTTCTAGTGAAGAATTCTTCCTTGCCCGTTTCTAGATGTTGGTGGCTCCCAGCCATCCTTGGCATTCCTTGGCCCGTAGATGCCTCCATTTTATTCACTTTTTCTTAGAGTCTTTCAGATTTTTCTCCATAGATAATCATGTCAGTTGTGAATACAGGCAGTTTTATTTCTTCCTTTCCAATTGGTATGCCTATTTCTTTTTCTTAACTCATTACAATGGCTAGGACCTAATGTATGGTGTTGAACAAGAATGGTGACAGCAGACATCCTTTGTTCTTGATCTTAGGGAAAAAGGGGTTAGTCTTTCTTTGTTAAGTGTGTCATTCGCTGAAGGTTTTTCATAGATATCCTTGATCAGATTGAGGGGGCTTCCTTCAGTTTCTACTCTATGCAGAATTTTTAAAATCATGGATACTGAATTCTTGTGAAATGCTTTTTCTGCATCTATTGAGATGATCATATAGTTCTACTTCTTTGATATATTAAATTATATTGATTGATTTTTTATACTTGAACTCAACTTGCATTCCTGGGATAAACCCTACTTTTGTCATCAAGCAAATAGATATATATACAGCCAGACTCAGTTTGAGAAAACTGGGTGGAATATTTTTGTGTCTACAGTCATGAGGGATACTGATCTGTCACTTTCTTTTCCTATAATGTCTTTGTCTCATCTTGGTGTAGGAGCAATGTCAGCACAATATGGTAAGTTGAGAAATGTCCTCTTTTTCTCTATTTTCTGGAAGAGTTTATACAGAGCTGGTATTATCTCCCCCTTAAATGTTTGGTGGACCTCACCTATGGAGCTAACTGGGCCGGGGATTTTCTTTGTTGGAAGGCTTTTAACTATAATTTAATTTCTTTAATAACTATAGTGCTACTCAGATTCTCTCTTCCTTTTTTTAACCCACTCAGGTTATCCATTCTTGAATGAGCTTGATATTTGGTGTCAAGGAATTTTTCCATTTCATTTAAGTTGTTGAAGTTATTGACAGAAAGTTGTTCATAAAATTTCCTTGTTATCCATTTAATGGCAGCAGGACCTGTAGTGGTGTTCTCTCTTTCATTCCTTATATTGGTTATTTCTATCTCTTTTTCTTGATTGGTCTAGCCAGAGGTTTATTTATTTTATTGCTTTGGTTTTTAACATGATCATTCTAGCTGTTCTGTTGCAGGCAGATAAGAACAGAGGCAGACCAGTCTGAAGCTACTCTAAGAATCGAGTCAAGACCCGAGAGAGGGGCTTGGACCAGGAGCTAGCAGTGGGAGAGGACATAGAAGTGACCATATTCTGGTATATTATGAAGGTGGAGTCAAGAGATATGACAGGAGATCATATATGGATCAAAACTGGGAAAAGGATTTTAAAAAAAAGAAAGAAAGAAAGAGGAGGTAAGAATGACTCCAGAGGTTTTTGTCTTGAGTGACTAACTGGAAGAACAGAGTTTCCACTGATGGAGACGGGAAAGATCATGGGGAACACGTGGCGATCAAGTTTGGGCAAGTGAACTTTGGAATGCTTCCTGGGCCTCCCAGTGGAGACAGTAAAAATTCACATGAGAATGCAGAATGCAGGTCTGGAGTTCAGGAGGAGGCCTGCACTAAAAACACAAAGTTGGAATTCCCAGTATTTAGAGCCATGAAAATAGGTGGAATGACGAACGTGGCAAAGAGAACAGTCTGAGGGGCACCGTGACATTCAGAGGATGGGAGACATGAGAAAACAGAACAGGAAACATCAAAGGGATTCAAGAAGAACTACACGACCACGGAGGAAGGGCCGAGCCGCGGGCGGGCGCGGCCACGGAGGAAGGGCCGAGCGGCGGGCGGGCGCGGCCACGGAGGAAGGGCCGAGCCGCGGGCGGACGCGACCACGGAGGAAAGGCTGAGCTGTGGATTAGGTAAAATGAGGAGCGAGCACACGGAGGTCGCCGAACAGCTCAGCAAGAGTGGCTCCAGCAGCATTGCAGTGGAAACCCACCTGCAGACCGAACAAGAGAGACCAGACAGACAATACAGACCAGTCTCTCGAGGAGTTGGTCCCGAGGAGGGGAAGAATAAACATAGGGAAGCCAATGGAGGGAGCAGAAAACCTTTTAAAGATGGGAGAGATCATAGCTTGTTTATATGTTGATACAAAGAATCCAATAGGGAGGAAAAACTGACAGGCAAGAAGCAGGGTGCAGAATTTCTGGCATGACATCTGTGGGTAGATGATGAGAACGGGACCTAGAGGGCAAGGGGGGCAGGGTACGGGACTGGCCTCGACTCATCCGCTACAAACGAAACGGCTGAGCTCAAGGGCTCGAGTGCAGCCAGGAGGGTGGTGTGGGGGCAGAGACAGTGCAGATCCCCTCTGGTGGCTCTAATTTTTCTAATTTTCACAGGAGGGTGAAGGTGGAAAGGATACACTGGAGGTTTATTCTCTCCTAGATTTGGCACAGGCTATGCAGTCCTATCAGTCAGCTCAGGAGAGGACCTGACAGGGCCCGGGGCCACTACGGGGAGTGGACAGAAGGCACACAGACGCTGCACCCTGGAAGGGTGCTACCTCATGTGAACCTATGTTCTGCCGTCACATGCTCTGGGTAACCTGGACAGGTCATTTAACCTGCACCTCAGCTCCCGCACATGAAAATGGGATCATTACAAGGCTCAAAGGCAGGGCGGTTATCAGGGGATGAGGTCAGTGCCCAACAGAGGCGCCATGAGCAGCTGTCCTTGGTCGTCTCCAGACAAGCCTCCTCACCCCCCTTCCCTGCACACCCACCTGGGGGTGGCTCTGGACTGAGGACCGCCCGGTCCTGGCTTGGTGCCCTCCCCAGATGCTGCCTTGCTCACCTGGAGCCAGCTCGATCTCCAGTGCAGTCCGAATGAGGGCCATCAGCGTGGACGTGAAGTGGACGGTCATGTCCTCATTGGAGATGGGCATGTTCATGCGAACCAGGCGCTAGAGACAAGGGGAGCAGGTCAGGGCCAGGCCTACCAGGGTCCCTCCACCACAGGACTACAAGGGGCTGGAGGCCCCTAAAGGCTGGGCTTCGCCTCCTAGGGGTGCTTCTGCAGGCGCCCAGGCAAAGTTGGGTGGCTGGGAGTTTTGCCAGCATTCACACTCACCCTTGGACCACACCCCCCCCTTGGAGCAGTCCCTCCTTCTCCTAGCTACGGAAAAATAGAAGTCCAGGTAAAGACTGTAGCATAGCACCAAGCCAGAAGCCTGGATCCCTCTGAAAGAACAGGCACATGCTTAGCCAGAAGGACCCCTGCCCAAGGCTGGAATAAGGGGCGTGGGGCCTGGGCTGAAGAGGGAGGGATCTGGGCTGCAGAACAGAGGCGAGGCACCCTGGGATGGCCCACAGACAGGAGGGAAGACCCCTGTCCTTACAGCTCTGCCCAACGTCTTCTCCTCCACCGGCAGCCTGGAGCACTGGACAAGGGGCAGGTTAGCCAAGAGCACAGCTCTGAGCTCCCACTCCCAGTGAGGCATCCCTTCACCCCAGGAAGGCTTCTGCCTCTCACCACCCAGCCAGGGGGCCTGGAAGAGGCAGCCAGCACCTTCCAGTCAGAAGGACCCAGAACAGATGGTACTGCACAGGGCCAGCGTGGAGGCTGGTAGGGAGAGGCTCAGGGCCATTGCACAGGAGTAAAAGTACTTCGGACCAGACTGGGAGCAGTGCCCTGCTGCTTTGCTCCCTGTTTCCGCATCAGGTGAACAGCCCCTTTTCTCTCCTCATTTTTCAAGGACAGAAGAGCGGGAGACAGATGTGTGTCTGTACCACAGACCTCCGGGTAGAGCCAGCAGCTGCCCAGAGCCTGAGGCTCTGAGAACTTAGGTGGTGTCCAGGAAGAAAAGTACCCTTGGTGTGTCTGGCATGGTCTCAGCCTGGGAGGTCACCTAGCTGACCAGGTAGAGCCCTAGGGGCACCGTGACCTACCTGTCTTCTCTCACCGCTCTCTTGTCGTCTACCATAAGACAGAGCTAGAGAAGGGGGCACAGGGCCCCTCCCCGGGTTGTGCCTGTCCTCTGCCAAGCCCACATCCCATGACAGAGCAGCCTCTCTTCCCCTCTAGGGGGGGCCCCCAGCCCGGCCCCCAGCCCTGCCCCCAGTGTCTGGGCCCTAGATCCAATCCTCGGCCTAGTAGAGACCGGGTGGCTAGAGACACGAGCCCAGACTCTGCCCCCCTGAATGCTGGTGAAGCCCCACCTGGCACATCGAATCGTGGTCCCAGGACCTCACACATCACCTTTGTGATGCACACCAGGAAAATCGGCTTTCCAGAGCACAGGGTCCCTGTAGACCAGCACCGATGGCAGGAGGAGAGGCAGAGGGATTCCTCTCTAGGGAAGTCAGGGAGTCGGGTCCCAGCCTGAAGGGGGAGCAAGCAGGTGATTTCCAAAAGAAGAGAGCTCTGTCCAGGGCACCTTCACCAGAGGCTCTCCTCTGCCTGTCCAGGCCCTAGAAGGGCAGGGATCTCTGGAAGTGGCAGAAGGACAAGGCCAGGGTAAACAGACAGGCATCTCTGCCCTGGGCCTAGGACCTCCTGGTCATAGCACCCTGAGCATCTCCTGGACCCTCCCCAGCTCCCCAAGCCCATCCATTCCTACCCACCCTGAGGCCTCCCCTGGTCTATTCATGACCAGAACCTTGGAACTGGCCAGCACAGCTGGGGAGGGGCCCTAAAGGCTAGCCCATCAGAGCCCTGCATGCCCAGCCTGGCCCCAGGTATCAGTGTGGACAGAACTCTCCTCCTTGGGAACAAAGCTACAGTCTTGCATGCAGGCCTCAGGCAGGCGCAACATGCATGCCAGGCAGGGGAGGGCTGAGGAGGACAGCAGAGGCATCTGCCGCTGGCCTGAAGGAGCCACTTAGCTTCCAAAGGCTGTGCTGAGCCAGGTGACAGAGGGAGGCCCAGATTGAGAGCACAGAGACAGACAGCACAGACAGAACCAGAGAGAGGAAAGCTCTGCTGGGAAGCTCGCTCAGAGAGAGGGCGGTGGCACAGAGGCTGCAGACACATGCTGGTGGAGCTGCACGACTCAGGCTGGCTCTGTTTTCTGGGAGCAGTGGGAGCTGCAGCAGGGCTCTCGGTGTGGCGCGACGGGTGGGGGGTGGTGCTGGAGGGATGGGAGGTGCCTACACACCAAAGGGCACATGGGGCAGGTGGGAGCAGGCTTGGGGCTGGGCCATGTGACCTGCCCACCCCCCAAGGAGGGAGGCCTGGAGATGTCCTTCAGTTTACCCCCTCCTTGCCGCTCAGCCTCCTGGGCTCCTCAGCGATGGAAGGAGGGGGCATGGGACTACCTGTCCTTACCCTGCAGCAGTCTCTGAAGCCCCAGGAATGACAGCAGAACGCCTCTCCCTGGCATCCTTTCCTTCTTAATGCCACAGCGCCTCCTTCCCGCTGTGGAACTTACAAAGCCCTAGGGATGCTGCCTCCCCAGGCTGACAGCAGCCCAGACCTGGGGAAGTTCTGCATGTGCGGAGCTGAGTGGGGGTTCCTCAGAAGTGCCAGAGGCCCTGCAGGCCCCTATTACCCCAGGCTCAGACCCAAAGGGCTGGATACCTCCACCCTCATCAGGTGCTTATGGGACAGAGAAGCTGAGTGCGGTCCTGAGCCCGGAACAAAAACAGTTTCTGTCTGAAAGGTGGTCTGTCCCCTCATTTCTGGGAAAGAGAAGGAAAGGAAAAAAGGCAGGTGGAGGGCTCCGGCTCCGTCTTCCTGAGCCTCTCAGGGGCTCTCAAGGGGGCACACCTGCGGGCACAAGGGGCAGGTGCAGACACCATCATGGTATCTGTGTCCCTCTGTCTGGGAAGGTAGAGGACATGGTTGGAGCAGAGAAAAGGAAGAAACAGTGAGACAGCAGAGCGGCAGACACACAGATGGACAAGCCCCGAGAGGAGACGGGAGACCAGCCCCAGCACAGCCAGCCTCGGGGTGCAGGGTCGGGGTCTACCTTGTATGCAACTCGAGCATGGCATTTCTCCCCCAGCCCCAGGGGTGGGGACATGTGTTTCAGCATCTCAAACATGTCATTGTACCTGATGCGCCCACTGGACACCCGGCCCAGGGAGGCAGAGGCAGGGTGGGGTCCACAGGAAGGGGTGCGGCGGGAGGGGGCCGGGGGGAGGAAGCAGACAAGAAAACAGATCCAGTTAACCAGCATCCGATTACACGCCAAAAGTCAAAATACGTAAAATGAGGGACTTCTCTGCTTGACACGATCCCCTCCTTGCCCCTCCCAGCCTCACCTCCACACTCCAGCCCCACGCAGGGCAGCGGGCAGGGGTGACATCTGAGCTAATGAACATGGAGGGATGAGGAAGGGCTGCATCGGGGCGGCTTTGGGTTGTCAACTTCTGATTTTACACTTTTAGAAACCACAGATAATGCCAAATCAGAAGAGCTGCTTCACCATGCCGGGAGAGCCGGCAGACAGAATTACGTGACTGATGAGGCCGGCCTGAGAACCACGGCAGAAACATAGCTTTCCGTCACGCTCAATTTGCTTCCAAGTTAGCCTAGAGGCTAAAGAAGTGGAGAAAACTCTACAACAAGCCAGAAAACTAGAGCTGGGGGAGCCCCGAGGCTCTAGAGACAAACTTGACCGGTGAGTCCTGCTCCAAGCCCAGAGACACCCTAGGCCGCCCAGGGCGGGGCTGCTGCTGGGAGTCAGGGCTAGGCAGGAAATGGGAGATGGGGGGGGGGGTGGAGGGGGCAGGGGCGTGGTGGGCAGCTGGGGTGGGGTGTGGCTTGGAGCCACTCTTGCACCCTCCTGTCCACACCAGGGGCAGGGCTGGCCCCAACATACGGGACAAGGCTGCGGATCCAGGGAGGTGTCTGGGGGCCGATGACTGTGTCTTCCGAGGTAGACAGGCCACCAGGCCTGCAGCCTCACCTCCACCCCTGGGGACACCTGCCTATGGGACCTGCTTGGGGTCCCAGAGACGAGGTCGGGTTCAGGCCACCCAGGAGAGAAAGGCGACAGCTTTTTCCTGGCAGGCACAGCTGCCCCAGGGCCTGGCCCTCCTCTCAGGGTTCCCAGCCTTGGCTGAGTGGATCGATCCAGAGGTGAAGCAGGAGGGCCCGTCTTTGGGCCTCCACTGCCTCTGTCCTCGCCTCCCTCGGGGACCAGAAGCCCCTCGGTTGTCAGGCTCTTCAGACTGGGAGGGGCCGCTCCTCCTGGCCTGCTTGTGCCCATGCGCTCCTCCTCTGGGGCCCTTGGCCTCCAGCCTGTCTGACCATTAGCCCACCCTGCAGAGCCTGGAGGCAAAGCCGGGAAAGACAGCTGCTTCCTCGGGCACAGGCAGGGCCTGGCCCCCAGCTCCCACCCAGCAGCCGACCCCTGCCCTCCAGGCCCAGCCAGCAAGCTTCGTGTGCACCGCCTCAGAAGGCTGCCTCTCCCCAGCCAGCGGGAGGGGTCGGGAGATCAGATGGGGCACCAGAGCGTCCAGGAGGTTGGAGTGCGGGGCGGGGCAGGGCAGGAGGAAAGAGAGGTGAGGTGTCCTCATTCCCAAACCAGGCAGGGAGTGTGCGCTGTGTTTGCATTTTGGGCAGGGAAGGGTATGTCCCATGGAGGCTCTGAGTTGCAAACCTTGTAGGCCAACCTACGAGGGCAGTTCTTCCCTAAGCCGACGGGTGGCGCAATACAACGCAACAAACTGTACGTATCCTTACAATGAACCCGGCAAGTGGAAAGGAAATGTCACAGGTTATGGCAACCAGGGCACGATGAGCCCGTCCCGCCCGCCCACCCAGCCTGCGACAGGAAGAGGAGCCGGGCGGCTGGACAGGCAGCTCCCTGCAGGGAATCCTGGGGCTCAGAAAGCCCCGGGAGGCAGGGCAATCCCAAGACCATTTCCAGAGCCTGACGCGGGCAGGAGGCACACCATACAGAACCAGTGCTGGCCCCTGTCGCAAGCCCCCACTGTGCACGCACTGCAACCACTGGTCCGCCTCCCCCCGGGTCTTGTTCGCCCACCCTCTCTGGCAGCCCCTGCTCTCGCTCCCTGAGTTCTGGAGACCCCACGCCTGGCTCTCCTGACCGTCTCTACCTCCTGCATCTCCTGGAGTCTGCTGGCCCGGCTAAGGACCCCCTAGTCCCAGGGTGGGCACCCTGGCCAACACCGACGTTTCTCTTTCCTGTCCAGTCAGCTCCAAGTCATTTCTGCAAAAGAGGGAAGAAAGAGGAAGCCCCACTTTGGCCTCACCCAAGGTGCTTGCTACCTCACTGGACCTAAAGGATCATGACGAAGGGTCTGGAAGCATGGTGAAGCCCCCAGCCCCAATAATCACCCAACCCAATTCACAGCCTGTTCTCTGGCTCATCTTCTCTCTTCCACCATCGAATCCCTCACACGGCACCAGATGGAAAGTGGGGGCACCATACTGTCACTGCAATGCAAAAAACTGTCCTCGCTGTCTGTAAAGCAAAGTCAAAGTTCCTTGTTTATCCCAAATTTCAAGACCTTCTCAACCTGTCCCAGCCGCCCTTCCAGCCCCTTTGCAATGCGTTCTCTTCTGCATCAGACACAATCACAGCCCCTTCCCTTCAGCCCCGGCCCCAACCTCTTCTCTAGAGCTCAATCCATCCTGCCCTCTTCGGTTTGGCTCAAATGCCACCTCCTCTGACTCACCGGCCAGATGGGGTTTCTCCCTCCTCGAACACCCCGGGCTCACACTATGGCTCCTCTGTTCTCCCACAGTCCCGTTGGACTCAGCATCCCGAGAGCACGTGCTTGCTTCACCTACACACCCCTGGTCCCCAGCACACGGCGGATGCTCAGGAATGTTGACTGGGCAGATGGATGAACACAAAGATGAGTAGACAGATCGCTTACAGGTGTGATTGTGATTCTCCTCTCGACTCTCTACCCTTCACCAAGTGAAGCAACGGGGAAGATGGGAGAAGGCGGCACCATAAAGCAACAACCCCACGCCTTCTTCATCTCCCCACAGCAGGCATGTGTGCACGCACATTTGCACATACATACCCATGCACACCTGCGCTCACACACATGTGCACACACAAGCATGCACGCCCGTGTATACCCGTGCACACGCGCATTCACACACGTGCACACATGCACTGCACACACCTGCACACAATCACGTGTGCACGCGCGTACGCATATATACAAACCATGTGCGTGTGCGCACATGTACACATGTATGTCTGCTGCATATTCACACACGTGCACACAAGCACACACACGTGCACATATGCACCGCACTCACATTTGCACACACGCGTGCACGCTCATACGCGTACACACAAACCATGTGCATGTACACCCATGCACACACGCGTGCACACATGCACCGCACTCACACATTTGCACAATCACGTGTGCACACTCGTACGTGTACACACAAACCATGTGCGTGTGCGCACATGCACACATGTATGTCTGCTGCACACATGCATGTACGCATGCCACATGTGCACACAAACACACCCGTGCACATATGCAACACGCACCCACAGAGCCATACACACATATGAAAGCTTGGGAAATTTCACAAAGTTTTGTTGTTCTTTAAGTCTCTCCAAGAACGAGGAGACAGCAGAGTGGCCACCTGGGATATAAAGCGGACCACATCCCTACATCTGCCACGGAGGCTAGGAAGGGCTCAAAGCACCCTCGGTCCTGTGCCCAGGACTCAGTCTCCTCAGCTGCCTCTGCTGGGCCTTCCCCTATCCCCTGCCATCTGGAGGCAGGCTATGTTTTCAGCCCAGGCCACTTGGGAGCAGCAAGTCTGAGTGTTAGTTGCGGGTCACATTTATGCTACTTTTGGACCATGGTCTTGGGTGCTATTTCACAGATGCCACCTCTGGGGTGACGCTTATATTTGCTGTCTACTCTTCCACAGCACTTTCTTTACCCCACTCCCAATGGCCCCTGCCTTCCAGAGGCCCCATTTTCAGAACTCTGGATTTGGGAAACAGTCTGAGCCCCCTGTGCACCATCACAAAACCACAGTCTGGCCCAAGTCCATTCCCTGTATGTCCAAATTCTGCTCCACCTGTGGCTGGACTAGGGGAAGCCCTGGGTCTACAGTTCATAAAGATTGGGGGGAAGTCCTCCCCTCTCACAGGCCTGCACTGACTTGCCTTTGTCGTGCACCTATGAACATACTGCCCATACAGCATCTCTGCTTCCCTGCAACACACCCTTTAGAAACAACGTGCCCGGTCCTCCCTTTGGCAGCACATATACTGGAAACAATGTGCCCAGAAACAGCAGCATCTCTTGAGACCACAGTGCAGATGACCCTCCTAGAATGAGCCTCAAGCCTGCCTCACTTGGAGTCTCTCCTGCTCTCTGACCTGACTGGGCCCTCCTGACCAGAGAACCCACACCTACCCCTGAGCCAGAACGACACTGGGCACTGCAGGGCCGATGTGCTGACGCATCAGCAAAATGACAGGACTCTCCGAGGCCACAAAAACGGTCACCTACACCATGAAACATAAATAAATCCATGCTTGTTCTGCACTGCGTGAAAATTATTCAGTTTTCACTACAATGGAAAACACCCGGAGACACTACAGGAATGGAAATGCCCTAGGGTTGCTGGTGCTACCAGTGGTTTCAGGACTTGCCCAGCCTGGGAAGGGTCTCATACAGCATCTTCTGGATCCTCACATGATGGGGTAGGGGCTCCGGGAAGGCTGGATGAGAGGAGGGTGGGGGAGCCCAGCCAAGCTCCCAGGGGCTTGAGGGTCAGAGAGCTCTGGAGCAATCCCCTTGCTGAGCTCCAATTTAGGGAAAAACTGTGGGCAGTAGGGTCCTCACCACGACGACACTGACCATCTCCTCCAGGCCTCTACCACGCAAGGGGTGACCAAACACAGAGCTGTGCGAGGGGGACACGGGCAGGCTGGGAGCCTCGGAGAGAGGAGGTGGGAAGTGGCTACACCCCATCTTCACAGTCTTCTCATTCCCTTCGAGCGTGGGAAGGGACGGATGCCCATCCGTTTACTGATGCACTTGGTTCATTCACATTCATGTCTGCTGAGCGCTCACCATGAGCGAGGCGATGAGCCGGCCTGTGCCTTCCCCAGCAGCCAGGTGTCTTGGCCCTTCCATGTCCTGTGTTGGCCTTGCAGAGAGCATGCCCTGAATAACTACTCAAGTATCCGCTTGAGAGAATGAATGAATGAATAAGCAAATGAAGAAGCGAGTGATGAAGGAACAGACAAATGGGCAGATGGTGAGTCCATGCTGCTTTGCTAGCCCCGAGGATAAGAGTATGTGTCCTGGGTGTGCAGGACTCTCCCATGGATCACGGAACACCCTTCTAATGCAAGCCAGTCCCCTCATGACATACTTGCTCTGTCTGGAAACAAACTACCCCTCACTTAATGCAACACAGTAACCCTTTCCCACCATGACCAAAGGGTCTTCAACATACTAGACCCTTCCTGGTAGCTCCTTTAATTTCAGTGAAAGTTCACCAAGCGCCTGCTATTTGCAGCCTGGGCTGGGGACACAGGTGCATGTTGGCTCCTGTTCCCAAGAGATGGCAGAGAGGGAGAGGCCTGAGCCCATGGGCGGGAAGAATGTCATTTCTGCCATGAAGGCCTCCAAGTTTCATGAGGATGGTGAGGCCCCAAGGGAAGGCCCTCCTGCTGTGTCCACACCCTCTCCCTTGAGCCCTCCACGCCCCTCATGTGACAGACCTGTGAGGAGACAGTACACTCCCGTTTGGCAAGAGACTTGAGCCTCACAGACCCCTTGGAACCTCCTAAGCCTGGACTAAGGGTCTCACAGAGCATTTCTCCGCCCAGGGAGCTGTGTAAGAGCACTGTGGGCATGAGAAGGAGCGTGCCACCTAGAAGGGGACCTGGCACCACCCTCTGCGGACCCCGCCAAAACCTGAAGGGGTTTGACAAAACCTGTGCCACATGACACAGGTCTGAAGCCACCCAGCCCTGTCCCGAGATCCGTGGCACGGACCACCCTGAGGACCACGGAACACGGGGGCCACTCACCACGCGGCCGGGTCGTACTCAGCCCAGACCCGGATGAACTCGTCCAGGGGGTGAGGCCCTAGGATGGAAGAGTCCCGTGTAAGGTACTCAAAATTGTCCATGATCACGGCCACAAAGGGGCTCAACATCTGCAGGACAGGAAGGAGAAGGGGTGACGTAGAGAGACCTCAGCCCGCCCTCTACCCTAGCCCTTACCCTCCAGCCAAAGTCTGTGCGAAACCATCATGGCAGCGGAGGCCACTCTGACTCAGCCAGAGCCCGTCCAGCCCTGCTCCCCCCAGCCTCTGGGCCTCCCCTGCACCACCACCACCACCACCAGCCCCCGCAGCAGCCAGCCTCCTACCCCGGGGTTCTGGTCCCGCAAACTAACCCAGGTCCCTCCCACTCCCTGCTTCTGCTGCCCTACCCTAATTCATGTTGGCACCCCTCCCGCCCCACCTCCCATCACCACCCTCTTCCCCACCTAGCCAGCCTTCAAGGAAAACAGTGACTTTGGAGTTAGTAGTTTGGACTCCAGAGGCCAAAAGCTCACCTTCTTTTTTGTTTAATTGAGTTGAAATTCACATAACATACATTTAATCATTTTGAAGAGTACAACTCGGTGGCTTTAGTGTATTCACAATATTATGCAACCACCTCTCTAGTTTCAAAAATTCTTTTTTTTTTATTTTTTATTTTTTTTTATTTTTTTTTAAAGATTTTATTTTATTTGACAGAGAGATAGAGAGCACAAGTAAGCAGAGAGGCAGGCAGAGAGGGAGAAGCAGGCTCTCCGCCGAGCAGGGAGCCTGACACGGGGCTTGATCCCAGGACCCCAGGATCATGACCTGAGCCGAAGGCAGCCGCTTAACCGACTGAGCCACCCAGGCGCCCCCCAAATTTTTTTTTTTTAAGATTTTATTTATTTATTTGACAGAGAGAGACACAGCGAGAGAGGGAACACAAGCAGGGGGAGTGGGAGAGGGAGTTGCAGGCTTCCCACGGAGCAGGGAGCCCGATGTGGGACTCGATCCCAGGACCTGGGATCGTGACCTGAGCCGAAGGCAGACGCTTGACGACTGAGCCACTCAGGCAGTAGAGGGAGCCACCCACCTCGTTCTTCTCCAGGCTGCATTCAGACATCACCTGCTCCTCGAAGGTGATGATGATCAAGGCCACAAAGATGTTGACGAAGAAGAAGGGGAAGACCATGAAGTAGACCACATAGAAGATGGACAGCTCCATGCGGTACCCAGGGCCTGGGCCCTGCTCCTCATAGGTGGCGGCCACAGAGTGTTTCAGGACCCTGCACCAAGGGCAAACACCAAGTGTCAGGGGGACCCCTGAGGAAAGGGCCATGGGAAAGTCAAGACCTGTATCACAGGTGAGGCTTGCATATCTGAGCCCAGAGATGGCAAGAGGAAGGGGATGCTCAACACTGCGGGCCCCAGGCCGCTCCCCAGGACCGCAGTCTCCTGAGGTAGACTACCCTCCCTATAGGGCTTGTTCTCAGGGCTGTTGGAGGGCCATCAACGGGAGGTCTCCAGGGACCGGAGGTCCTAACCCCAGGACAGGTGGAGGCCCAGGAGTTCTGCCCTGCCTGCTTACTCCTGGCTCACACCTGCTCAGGCCCAGCTCACCAGTTCATACCCAGCTTCACCTGCCTTTAGAAAGCCCTGGGCTCCTGGCACAGCATTGAGCCTACCTTCTGAGCGGTGGTCCTCCCAGCCCCAAAGGAAGTCCCCAGTCATCCAGTGTGGCACTGAATACATACATCCCTCTGTCTACCCTTAACTGAGGCCAGAAGGGTAGCACAGGGAGACACCAAATAGACCCATCCTCCCTCTGGCCTTCAGCCACTCAAAAACGATTTTCAGGAGATCACTATGCTGTGTACTTTGTCTTAATCTCATCCTCTTTCCAGGTTGCCCGCCAGAAAGCAGAGCCATGTCTTACCTGGTAGGTGCAAGAGACTATGGTGTATTTGCTGGAAGACTAGAACACAAACAGAGGCAGAGTTTGGGACTCCCTGCCCAAGCTGCCCCTCTGCTATAGCATGATCTGCTACAATGAGCCAGTGAGCACTCACATGGGCCACCCTTCTCCTGTGGACACTGTGAACAGTGTCAGCAGAACCCAGAGCACCCGTACCCGAACCCTAACCCATACCTTAACCCGTACCCTAACCCATACCTTAACCCATACCCTTACCCCTAACCCCTAAACCCAAACCCTACACCCTAACCCTAGGCCCTAACACTAACCCTGGCCCTACCCTAGGCCCTAACCCTAACCTTAACCCTAGGCCCTACACCCTAACCCCTATGCCCTAACTGCTACGCGCTAACCCGTAGGCCCTAACCCCTACACCCTAATCCCTACACTCTAACCCCTAGGCCCTAACCCCAACCCTAGGTTGGCTGCTGAGTGCTTTGTTCCCTCGGGCTCGCTCCAGAGCAATACCAGAGGACTCACCTTCCACCCAGAAAGAAAGCCCGCCGTTTGGAACTCCGGAAAGGATTCACAGCAGGAGAACGCGGCATGCCCATCCCAGCGAACTCACACTTTCAGCGGTTCCCTGGCCAAAAAGAAGAGCAAGACACTCACGCTGACCCACGCCCTTAACCCCCACCGCCGGGAACCTCGACGCAGCGCTGGCACATCAGGCCTCCCGTGTCCCTATGTCCTAACACTCAGTCGAGGTTGGCTTCTGAGGGGTCAGTCCCCAGAACCTGGCTACAAAGCCCCAAAGATTCGGGACACCCGAGCAGTATCGGGGACTCAGGCTGCCACCCAGAAAGTAAACGCACCATTTGCTCTCCTGAAAGCAATCAGAGCAGGAGGACTCTGAATGCCCATCCCAAGGAATGCACAAATTTTGCGCCCTCTAGCGGCAAACCCTGAGCCTCACAATCAACCTCACCCAGGCCCTCCAGACAAACCCCGGGGAAGCAGGCCACAGTGCTGGTACGTCGGGCCTGCCGTGCCCCTAGGCCCTAACCCTATCCCTCGCTGGCTTCTGAGGGCTCTGGCCCCAGAGGCCTGGCTCTAAAGCCACAGGGGTTGGGGGCACCTGAGCAATACCAGAGGATGCAGCCTGTCCCACAGGAGGAAGCCGCACCGCTGGGAACTCGGGGCAAAGCTTTCCGAGTAGGAGCACTCTGCGTGCCCATCCCGGCGAAATGCCACTTTCAATGGCCCCCTGCCCGCAAACCCTGAGCCTCACTCTCACCCTGACCCATGCCCCCCACTCAGATCCCCCGTCCCCCAAAGCTTGCCCCAGCGGGGGCAGATGAGGGCTGAAACGACCCTAGACCGTTAGCCTATCCCTAGGTTGGCTTCTCAGCTTCTGTCCCCAGAAGCCTGGCTCCAAAGCCCCAGGGATGGCAATAACTGAGCAACACCAGAGGACTCAGCTTCCCAAAAAGAATTCAAAAACACTACTTGCAACTCCGGAGAGCGTTCAGAATACAACTCTGAATGCCCATCCCAGCCAATTCACAAATCTGGCGCCCTCTGGCAGCCGACCCTGAGCCTGACACTCAACCTAACCCACGGCCTCAACTCAGACCCCGGGAAGGTCATCACAGCGCCAGCACATCAGGCCTGTCATGCCCCTAAGCCTAACCCTAGGTTGGCTTCTGAGTGCTCTGTCCCCAGAGCCTGTATCCAAAGCCCCAAGGATTCAGAACACCTGAGCCATTTCAATGGAGTCAGGCTGCCACCCAGAAGAAAAATGCGCCATTTGGAACTATGGAAAGGATTCAGAGCAGGAGACCTCAGCATGCTCAACCCAGTCATAACCCACATCTATTGGCCCCCTGGCAGCACACCCTGACCCTGCCACTCACCCTGAACAATGCCATCAACACAGACCTCTGGGAAGCTCTCCCCAGTGTGGACACGTACAGTTCGCCCTGACCCTAGGCCTTATAAACACAGGTTGGTTTCCTAGGGTTGTGTCTCCAGAGACCTGGCTCCTAAGCACTATAGATGGGGACATCTGAGCAATACAAGAGGACACAGCCGGCCACCCTGGAGGAAACCACGCCAATTGGAACCCCAGAAAGCATTCACAGCAGGAGATGTTTGCATGCCAATTCCAGCGAACCTCAACATTCAGAGGACACCCGGCCACCAACCCTGAGCTTGACACTCACCCTGATTCATGCCTTCAACTCAGACCCCAGCTCGCCACAGTGCTGGCACATCGACTGCCATGCCCCTACAGCCTAACCCTAATCCTAGGTAGGCTTCTGAGGTTTCTTTCCCCAGAGACCTGGCTCCAAAGCCTCAGGGATTCGGGACAGCAGTGCAATACGAGAGGACTCAACCTGCCACCCAGATGGATAACACACTATTTGGAACTCAAGAAAGGATTCAGAGTAGGAAAACTCTGCATGCCCATCCCAGCGTACCCCTACTTTCAGTGGCTGCAAACCCTGACCTTAATCTCACTGTGACCCACGTGGTCAACTCATGCCCCTGGGAAGCATTCCACGGCACAAGCCGATTGGACCTGCCACACCCATAGGCCCTAACCCTTACTCAGGGTTTGCTTCTGTGGGCTCTGTCTCCAGAGGCCTGGCAATAAAGCCCCAGGGATTGATGACACATGGGAAATACCAAAGAACTCAGCCTGCCACCCAGAAGGAAACTGTGCCATTTGGAAACCTGGAAAGCATTCAGAGCAGGAGAACCCTACTTGCCCATCCCAGCGAAACCCCACGTTCAGGGGTCCCCTGGCGGCATACCCTGAGCCTGACACTCACTCTGACCCATCCCCCAACTGAGAGCCCTGGGAAGCATGACACAGTGTTGGCAGATGTGGCTGAAATAACCCTACGCCATTATCCTAACCCTAGGTTGGCTTCTGAGGGATCCGTCCCCAGAGGCCTGGCTCCAAAGTCCCAGGAAATGGGACACCTGAGCAATACCAGGGGACTCAGGCTGTCACCCAGAAGGAAACCGCACCATTTGGACTGCGGGAAGCGTTCAGAGCAGGAGTGCACTGCACGCACATTAAAGCACACCTGCACTTTCATTGGCCCCCTTGCCGCAAACCATGAGCTTCACACTCACACCGACACACGGCCTCAACTCAGACCCCCGGGAAGCTAGCCATAGTGCCCGTAGATTCAGCCTGCCAAGCCCCTAAGGCCCTACCATAACCTAGGTTTGCTTCTCAGGAGTCGGTTCTCAGAGGCCTGTTTCCAAAGCCCCAGGAATTGGGACCACCTGAGAAGGACCAGAAGACTCAGCCTACACCCAGAAGGAAACCTCACCGTTTGGACTCCAGAAAGCATTCAGGGCAAGAGAAACCTGCAATTCCACCCCATCCATCTCCCACATTCAGGGGTCGGGCCTAAAATCCTGGGCATGGCACTCACCCTGACCCATGCCCACAATTCGGCTCCCTGAGAAGCTCACCACACTGTTGGTAGATCGGGCCTGCCACGCACATAAGCCCTAACCTTAACCCTATTTTGGCTTGTGAAGGGTCTGTCCCCAGAGGCCTTCCTCTAAACTCCAGGGATTGGGGACAACTGAGCAATACCAGAGGACTCCGACTGACACACAGAAGGAAACCTCGCCATTGGGAACTCCGGAGGCCCATCCTAGCAAACCCCCACTTTCAGCGGCCCCCTGGCCAAAATCCCTGGCATGACATTCATCCTGATCCACACCCTCAAATCCATCCCCTGGAAAGCCTGCCACAGTGCTAGCAGATCGGGCCTGTCATGCCCGTAGTCCCGAGCCCTAACCCTGGCTTGGGTTCTGATGGGTTTTTCCCCAGAGTCCCGGCTACAAAGCTCCGGGCACTGGGGACACCTCAATAATAGGAGAGAACTCAGGCTGCCACCGAGAAGGATCCTGCATCATTTGGAACTACGGAAAGGTGTCTGTCCTGGAGAAATCTGCACGCCTATCCCGGCGAACCCCCACATTCCGCTGTACCTCAACAAGAACACTTGACAGTTCAATATGCATTTATGATAAAAACTCTAAACCATCTGGGTATAGAGGGAACACACCTCAAAATAACAAAGTCCATATATGAAAAACTCACAGCTGACATCATACCCAAGGGTGAAAAGCTGAAAACATTTCCACTAAGATCAAAAACAAGACAAAGAGGGCGCCCGTGTGGCTCAGATGGTTAACCGTCTGCCTTTGGCTTGGGTCACAATCCCAGGGTCCTGGGATCGAGTCCTGCATCGGGCTTCCTGCTAGACGGGGAGCCTGCTTCTCTCTCTGCCTCTGCCTCTCTCTCTCTGACTCTCATGAATAAATATAAAACATATTATATAAAAGACAAAAAAACAAGACAAAGATGCCCACTCTCATCACTTTCATTCAACACAGTATTGAAAGACCTAGCCAAAGCATTCAGACAAAAAGAAAAGAAAGAAAGAAAGAAAAGACGAAATCCAAATAGGAAAACTGTCACTGTTTGCAAAGGACATACTATATATAGAATTCCATAGAGATTCCAACAAAACTGTTAGAATCAACAAAATCAGTAAAGCTGCAGGATACAAAGGCAATATACAGAGACCTGTTGCATTTCTTTTTTTAAAGACTTTATTTGACAGAGAGAGACAGGACAAGCAGGGTGAGCAGCAGAGGGAGAGGGAGATGCAGACTCCCCACTGAGCAGGAAGTCCACTGAGGGTCTCGATGACAGCACCCCGGGATGGTGACCTGAGCCAAAGACAGATGCTTAACCGACCGAGCCACACAGGTGTCCCAACTTGTTGCATTTCTGTGTACTGATGACAAACCTTCACAGAGAGAAAATAAGAAAGCAATGCCATTTACAATTGCATCAAGAAAAAAAAAACCTAGGAGAAAAGTAACCAAGAATGAGAAAGACCTGGTACACTGAACACATGTTGCAAAAGGAAGGAAAAACACATGCATGTTGAGGGGGCGTGTATGGGTCAAAGAAACAGAGGACGACACAAATAAACGGAAGCATTCGTCCTGCTCATTAACCGGAAGAGTTAATCATGTTCACATGTCCACAGCAACCAAAGCAATCTACAGATGTGATGAAATCCCGATCTGAATTCCAGTGCCATTATTCAAAGAAATAGAAGACAGTCCTAAAATTCATATGGAATCACAGAAGACACCAAATACCCAGAGCAACCTGGAGAAAGAAGAGAGCAGGAGTCACCACACGCCCGGATTTCAAGCTAGATTACAAAGCTGTGCTCATCAAAACTGTATGGTGCTGACATAGAAACAGACACACAGGTCAATGGAACCGAACAGAAAGCTCAGGAAATGATAATCACAGCACTTTGGGCAAAGTGTACTCATTAGAGTCAGTACATTAAAGGTATATTTAGACTTAGCTCTGATATAATTATTATTAACTCTGAGCGAGAATTAATATTTATCTCCTGTTTCAACAGCTGATTCCAAAAAATGCATTTTTTTAAACTTGTTTTATATAAACACATATTATTAAATAAGAGTGATTTAGAATCCACGTTTTTAAGAAATATTAAAATCACTTTAATAAACCTATCAGGGAAAAGAAACAGAGATATCAATCATCACAACTGACAGCATCACAAAAGACAATCAGACACAATCTCTGATCTGATGGAAGAATATAACATTTTGAGTAGTTCTGCCCAAATGTTAAACCTGTTGAAAGCTATAAATCCGGCAAGTCATTTACAAAAACACACGAGAGAAATGTCCTAACAAATAGTATGAACATGTAATCAATAAAGTCCACACTGCATATATTCCAACAGGAAAAAATACTTTCCCAAAAAATAAACTGTAAACAAAAAAATGAAGGAGGAGGAGAAGGAAGAGGAAGAGGAGGAGAAGAAGAAGAAGAAGAAACCTGAGAAACTAACCCACACATGTATGGCCTTAACTTACGACACAGGAGCAGAAAATATACAACGGGGAAAGGACTGCCTCTTCAGTGAACGGTCCCGGAAAACCGCACACTACATGCAGAAGAATGGAGCTGGATCGCTTTCTGACAGCACACACAAAAATTTTAAATGGATGAATGACTTGAATACAAGACCGGAATCCATAAACCTCCGAGAACAAAACACAGGTAGTGAGTTTCTCGACATTGGTTTTGGCAAAGAGTCTTTTAGATCGGACACCAAAGGCAAAGGCAACAAATGCAAAAATAAACAAGGGGAACGACATCAAACTGAAATTTCTACATGGCAAAAGAAACCATCAAAACTTAAAAGGCAACCTACCCAATGAGAAAAAAAAATCTGCAAATCATATGTATGAGAAGAGGCTAATATCCAAAATATACAAAACACTCATACAAATCAAAACAGACAAAAAAACCTGTATAAAAAATGGGGAGAATATGTGAATACTTTCCAAAGATGGCACCCAGGTGGTCAAAAGACACAGAAAAAGTTGTTCAACATCACTAATCGTCGTCAGGGAAACCTAAGTCAAACCCATAATCCGCTATCTCCTCACACCTGTCGGGATGGCATTTGTCCCAGAGACAGACACCAGGTGTGGTCAAGGGTGTGTAGACAAGGGGACCCTGTGCACTGTTGGTGGGAATGTACATTGGTGCAGCACCTGTGACAAAGAGTATGGAGGTTCCTGGAAAAATGAATCCAACTACCACATGACCCAGTGATTGCTCTGGGTGGATTTATTTGGAGAACACAAAAACACTACCTCAAAAAGATAGATGCACTCCCATGTTCACTGCAGCATTCTTCACAGTAGCCAGACATGGAAACAGAGACCTTGGGAGCATTATGCTAAGTAACTCAGACACAGAAAGACAAATACCAGATGTTCATGGACGTTCCACATGGAAAAAAAAATACTGAATGCACAGATACTGAGAACAGATTGCTGGTTGCCAGATCCAGGGATGGGGGAGGAATGGGGGAAGGTGGTCAAAGGCACAATGTTTGGGCGCCTGGGTGGCTCAGTTGGTTAAGCGACTGCCTTTGGCTCAGGAGTCCCGGGATCGAGACCCACATCAGGCTCCCGGCTCAGCAGAGAGTCTGCTTCTCCCTCTGACCCTCTTCCCTCCCGTACTATCTCTCATTCTCTCTCTCTAATAAATAAATAAAATCTTAAAAAAAAAGGCAAAATGTTTGAGTGATAAAATGCATAAGTCATGGAACGTTCTGTGCAGCATGGAGACTAAAGCTAACCCTGCAGGATGGCGTACAGGTTCCCCCGCTATTTGAAAGTAGTTTCCTTCCTTCCTAGGAAGGAAACCTCTCACAGCAAGAATGGTGTAGACCAAAGGAGAATTACCATTCATTTCTACAGAAAAAAAATCGCATGCTCAGACTCCAAAAACGACTTCTCTTTGGCTTTTCCTAGGCCTCGGGACACGACTTCCTAACAGATGCCCAAAATAAATGGAGATGAAGCACAGCAGATGCTCACAGACACAATTCAAAGTGCTGGGGGCTGGACGTGGAGAGCGGTTCCCAGGAAAGACCTGGTTGAGGTGCACGCTGCCCCTGCAGTGGCTCCCCGCAAAACAGATGATGAACGCAATGCTCACTTTTCGACTTTTTTCATAAGAGCAAAATCCTCTTCAGGATTCCTCCTGTTATTGAAGCTGGGTAATGAAACAGATCTTTAAAAAAAAAAAAAAAAGCCATGTGTACCGTGAACTTTTAAAAAGTGGGGGATATTGTACTTGAAAGTCGCTGAGGGAGTAGATGTTAACTGTTCTCCTGGACACGCACATCAGCAGATCCACCGTGAAAGGCACCTTCCTGAGCATGTGGAACACAGACGACCTCCTACCCCCAGAAACCTCCTCCTTCTCCTCACTCAGGACAACCAGCCACAGCTGGGAGTTACCCCAATTCCTCTTTCTCCCATTCCCAGTATCTAACCCATCAGCAAATCCGGTGAGCTCCTTCTTAAACGTACCCAGAATAGGACTGACCACTCCTTCCAAGGCCACCTATCTGGTCCACACTAGAGGCCATCTCTTGCCTGAGTTCCTGGAAAAGCTTCATCATGGACCTCCCCTGCCCATCCTCAATCCTCTGTCATCTATTCTCAACACTGTAGCCAGGATGGCCCAGTGAAACAGGGTCCCATGGGGTCACAGCACTGCAATGGCTTTCTGTCTCCCTCTGTCACCTCCCTGAGGTGATGTCCTAAGCTGTCTCCCGTGGCCACAGGGCCTTCTTGCTACTTCTGGACATACCTGGTACGCTCCTGCCCCGGGACTTATACACATGCTTTCCTTCCGTTTAGAATGCTCTTGATGTGATATCACTCACCTTCTTTAGATCTTGACTCAAGGATCACCTTCCCAGTGAAGTCCCACCTGGCTCTATGTGAATAGCAAGCACCACCCTTACCTCCCCTGCAGCACCCCAGCCCCGTCTCCTGCTCCGTATTTCCGTAGCAGTTATCACAGTCACCAGTCCATCTCGGCAGGGCAGAAACGAAGGCCTACACTGACGCTTTCACCACTGACTCCCTCCGATTTCCTGGTCCAAAGCCCCGGGGGAAAAGGTGCCCCAGGGCTCTGGCACAGCCAGGATGCCAAGGACCAGGGGTCCATCGACTGCACCCTGAACACTATCAGGAAAATGAGCCACACGAGGAATCCACCTGCCCATGAGACCTGAAGCCAGACACCTTCCTCAATTACAGGTGAGCATTCACACTTCCTCTCCTTGCCTGAGGTGCTCATCTGAGAAAGCTGAACAGAGACCCATCCCAGGATCCAACTCTCCCTCTGGCCAAGGTCCTGGGAAACAGACATCTCTCCTCCCTGCACCAACCACCTGGGATTGACGTCCGGAATACTCCGGCGGTCAGGCAGAGTGGTGCACCTGTCCCTCTTTCCTGCAATATCATCACAAACCAGGCTGTGCTGCACATTTTCCAGGAAGGAGCCTGCAGCGGCATCAACAGGCCGTCCAGGCTCGGCCTCAGTCTCGCACATCAGGCCCCATGCAGAAGTAGAACTGCACGGGTACTGGTGTCCTGTGTGGCCTCGGAACCTAACGGCAGGAGCTGAGATTTCAGTTCCAGATGAAAAGCGACCTCTTGCACACAGCACAGGAATGTGGAGAGGATTTCTCAGGGGTGGGGCTCTGGAAGAACTGCTTCTGCTGACTGAATTCACACACACCAGGCAGAGGACATCTGCTGTGCCTCCTCTGAGGAAGCAGGGGCACAATGGGCAAGAATCGATAATGCTGCCTGTGGGCTGCTTCCCACCAACCACCCTGCTGAGCCGAGGGCTCAAGCACTAAACAGGAAGCAACTCTCTCATCACATCTGCAGCAGGAGGGCTGGCCAGGGAGTACAGCCCAGTCCCTGTCCCTGTAGCAAGCTGGCCTGCCCATCATGAGCAATGCTCCACCACCACGGCATCACAACCTCCCAGCTATCTGATCCGACTACCCTGCCAGGCTCAGACCTGCTCACACAGTGAGTCATAAGACCCAGCGACGTCTTTCCACTGCAACTCAATGCTTCTCACAGAGAAGCAAACTCCAGCCTCACAAATGTGCTCACCATTAGCTCTGGAATTCCCTGGGTGGCGTCTACACTGGCCCACACAGGTGTCCCATCCAGACCACTCCACAAGTACCCTAGGGTTTCAAGCCACTTTCAAACTGCCCTTAGAAAGGCAGGAACTAGCTCGATTAGGCACACCAGCCAAGTGACTCGATGTGCTGGAAACTCGGACAACATCCTCGCTGAACACCAAGGCTTCCAAGTCCAAGCTTCAAACCTTCGCTCACTGGGCATTGAGCACCATGTCGGCATCAACACTGGTCTTGCAATTCACTTGTCTCCCATTCCTTAAAATCAGAAACCAAGCTCCAGTCACCACTCTATTTTCCCTCCAGAAAAAATAAGGCAAATGACAGAATAAAACACTATGTGTGCACAGCACACTTCTAATCGAAATATAATTCCTTGGTCTTTCTCATACGGGCAGCCCTACATTACCCATACTAATGAGAGAGGCCACGAGTTCAATCATTATATATATATATTTGATCTTGTGTTTTTCTTTACGATATTTGTATCTCAAAGTCAATGTCTATATTGTTTTCTCAAAATAATAATAATAATAATAATAATAATGACATGGTCACATAAGGGTCTGGATCTCCATAGCCATACAACATGGCTTGGTCCAGATAAGGATGAAGACACTACCTCAGCCCACGAAGTGAAGCCCTTTCCCTCAGGGATCCCGACATGCCTCACAGTATGATGAGTTCCTTTGCTACGTGGAGTTGTCCGAGTACAAAGGATGCAGGCACCCTCCAGGATTCCTTCCATTTTCTTCACAAATTCCCCAGCTCAAGTCACAAGTGACTCACCGGGTCAAGCTTCCAGAGCCCAGGATGGGCCACCAGGTAAGCAGCCCCCTCAGGGAAGGCTAACAGGGGGCTCGATTTCCGTTGGGAGCACGATGCACCACTCCACGAGCTCCTGAAAAACCTACACTCCTTCTCCATGTGCCCCTCTCACAAAGGGCAGGGCACCTTGTTACAGCTCTGAGGCTGTGTTTTACTTTAAAACATGATTTCTAGTATCGGAATGTGGTTCATGGAAGAGGAAAACATGAACACCCACCAAGCATTCTCATAATATTTCGGAAGATTATTTTCCCACTGTTTAATTAAATCGAGATATAAAAACACACAGATAGCCCCTTCCACTAGCAGGTATGATTCACTTTGGTGATGGAAAGAAGAGCAGGAAATAAAAGAGTAACAGATGTTCCGATGACCCGTCATTTCCATAATCAAAATTTTGAAACTTCACACACACTCAAAGAAAGAAGCTCAAACAAACGTCTTGGCCTGGCACCTCTGAGACGTCTGAACTGGAGTGACAGGGACAGACGATGATGTCGTGTATGTTGGGTGAGGCTGGTGGCACAGAAGAAGGTGCTCGGCCAGCTCTCCACCTGGGCCTCACCTGTCCTCGGCCAGGAACCTCCTCACGGCCCTCCACCTGTCACCACTCTCACTTGGGAGACCCAAAGCCACCCCTGGAGCCCGCCCTGCCGACACCCTTCTGCTCGATGCACTCAGCTCTCCTCTGAGACCCCTGTCAGCTTTACCCAGACCTGGAACTCCCCCATCCGCTGCACAGCTCCAGGACTCCCCTCTTCTTCCAAAATGACACTGGCCCAAGGCTTTCATGAGAAAGGTGGAAGGCTACCCAATGAATGGTTCACTACTTTCCCCTTCTGTCGTATTTCTCTCCAATTACCTTCCTACCTGGGCAAACTGTAAGGAACGTATCAATGGAACATGGACATGCTATGAGACCTGCTTCTTTCATTGCAGCCTTCTGAGGACTCCTTGTACAATAAAACACCGTATCCTATGACGGGGGGGGGGGGTTAAAACCTTTATTCACAGAATAACACAGCCCAAATCACCTCATTTTTAATTGCTCTTCATCAGGCAGAACAGTTTCTGTGGAAAAAGCCTTTCCATAGATATTAGATGCCAGCAATTTCATAAGGAGTCAATGGAAGCTCTGTAGGATAACCTGACTCACCTAGGGTCAGGGAAGCAGTTCCAGAACTCAACCCAGTGCTCCTGACGCCAAGCCCCTTGATGCCACCAGCATCCAGAATTCTCAAAGACTCTCCTTCTGACTCCACCACCAAAGAAGCTACAGAGAAAATCAGCATGTCAAAATATCTAGATGACACATATAGAAAAACTAGAAAGTCAAGCTCAACTTTTTTTTTTTTAAAGATTTTATTTATTTATTTGACAGAGAGAGACACAGCGAGAGAGGGAACACAAGCGGGGGGAGTGGGAGAGGGAGAAGCAGGCTTCCCACGGAGCAGGGAGCCCGATGCGGGGCTCGATCCCAGGACCCCGGGATCATGACCTGAGCCGAAGGCAGACGCTTAATGACCGAGCCACCCAGGCGCCCCTCAAGCTCAACTTTTAAACAGTAAAAGGCTGCTTTGAATAATTTTGATTTTTTCCCTCGACCCTAATTGTAACTCTTCTGATGAAAAGACTAATCAATTATGAAACATCACCTTTGACAAATGACAAGACATCATCCGAGTCTGTATCCTACGACAAAAAGCCAACTAACTCTAGATGCTGGCCACTCAACCATATCCTAGGCCCAAATGAATAAACGCTGTTAGATGAAGGAACAAATGATATGTTAAAAACACACAAAGAGTAAATTTCACCTTCCCTTTCTAATAAAGGTTACTTCTAGGAAACAGATAATCAGAATCTATTTTGTAAGCAGTAAGTGAATAGAGAAAACGGGATCCCCTGCACCTGCAATCTTCTACCTGCAGGGAAATTAACTAACTCCTGCACCAAATGGAGAATGCTGACAGCTACTGAAGCTTTACTTCATGGCTCAACTAGAGAAAAGAGGAAAGCCCAGGAGGTTTGGGGTTCACGAGAGGTTTTACCTCCTGTCCTGACATGATGATGACACTGTGCCAAATGGACCTGCTGCTTTCTCTGAACGCTGACGTCCTGTGACAAGCTGCATCACTGACTCACATGCTGATGTTCAGAACTTCAGGTCTCCTGGAGCCAGAGCAGAGAAGTGCTGTCGGGTGGGGATGAGAAGGCACCTCCGACCCATGGCCTGCAAACCTGCTCCGGTTTCTGGGAGAAGGGGAAACACATGCTTGTTTTTTAAGTAGTCATTATCTTCATTCTAGTGTAGACCAATGACTTTGACATTTTTGGAAAAGCGAAATTACTCTTCCAAATGAACACCTCAACTCATCTGTTCCTCATGCAACTTGAGTGGAGTCTGGTTTACTCCAGCCTCCAGGCCGCCACCTGGAGGATCCTCCTGCACCACCCAGTCAGCCCATTACCACCATCCCCAGGGGACACGGGGCACAATGCTGAAGTTGGGGGATGACTCTGGGGCTTGTTGCCACCGCACCTGTGCCTGGGGGAGCAGGAACACGGAGGGCCCTCCCAGACGATCATAAGGGGCCATTACCACCATCCCCCTGAGGACATGGGGCACAATGCTGAAGTTGGGGGACGGCTCTGGGGCTTGTTACCACCACACCTGTGCCTGGGGGAACAGGGGACACCCTGCTGAACTCGGGGTGCTGCTCAAGGTCCATTACCTGCACTGTGCCAGGGGACAGGGGGCACCCCACTGAAGTTGGGGACTGTGTGCGGTCCTTACGTGCACTCTTCCAGGGGAACGAGGCAAACCCTGAAATGTCCGCAACCCATCCCACAAAAACTCGGGTGAGCGGGGCCCTGGAGTTCACGGGGCTGGGGGATACCGCCAGTTGAAGGACTTTCAAGGGAAAAAGAAAACTCATCTGAGTTCGCGGGATTAGCTCGCTCCCCGCCGCCTTCGAGAACCCCCAACTCCCATCCAGGGCCACCCTGCCCCCGGGACCCCCACCCCAGCCCACAGCGCGCTCTCACCCAGCCGCGAACGCCACAGGTGAACTCTCTGGGAGCGGGCCCAGCTGCCCGACCTCTGCAACCCCCGGGCAGCTCCGGGTCCTCCCGCAGAGGTAGCTCCACCCCCACGCGGTGACTGGTCGGGGAGGGTGGTGCCCCGAGCCCATTGGATGCCGCGCCTGCCTCTACCGGCCAACCCGCCCTCACGCCCGCGGCTCCCCGCGACCGCAGGTGGTCCAGGAGGCCCCTCCTCAAGCCAGCACCTGGCTCGGCGGCGCAGGCATGGGCGGGGGTTATGGGCGGGGTCCGCCCCAGGCACACACCCGGCCCATTCCGCGGACGCCTCGGGCTTCAGACCACCCCCAGAGCCCTGCCCCTTCCCTTCCTGCACCAACCCTGCCTGCAGAGCTGTTCCTGGCCCCCCGCAAGGTCAGCCACACTCGGACCTTCCGAGGCTTTGGGCTTTAGGAAATGCAATGGTTTCACGCATTTCCAAGGCAGTTTTAAACCCAAAAAGTAATTCTCTAGGCGGGAAGAGCTTCACTTTCTGGTCTCACCCATGGAGTGGATAGTGCTTCTTGGACCTTCAAAGCATCCTTGTAGGATGAGCCCGTTTATGCTGGAATATATATATACATATGCTTGGTTCTGCAGGGAAGCTCCAGGATGAAGAACAGCCGCCCTTCTGTGCTGTTGGAGTCGTGAACCAGGAACATTTATTTTTCACTTAAAATGAAAACGTATTGTTATTGTCGACACTAAATGAGCAAACCCTTTTAAACAGCTGAGAGAGAAAGGAAGAGAGTTTTATTCAAACCCACCGCAGGACAGCTGCCTGGGAGACACAATCTCCAGAAAGAAGGGAGTGCTCCGGGGAAGGAACATCTGGGGCAGGTTTATATATTTGTTCTGTGTTGTTTTACATACAGAGTTACACATCGTCATGAGGGAGAACGTTCCAGAAACTTATAGACTTCTTCCTGTGTTTTCCGTTTGTGCAAGTCGGTATGACTTTAATCTTATGGGAGCCAGAGAGGTTCTTCCGTTTTTCTTATCTTTATGTTTGCAATGGCATTTTTGGGTTATCTTTTTCTTCTCAAACCAGATGTACAATATGTGCTTGGGACAGAAATAGGACCCACGCTCTGAGGTTTTGCCCATTCGGAACTTGGTAAAATGTTAAAGGATAGCTTCTCTGGGAGCCCAGGATCCGGGCCCATGGATGGTAAAAGATTAAAATTTCCATTATCATTAGAATTACTACTCAAGGGAGGAACTTGAGACAAAAGTACCTTTAACGATAGTACCAAGAAATCAAAATGATGCCTACAGAAGTTTACCTGTTCCATGGTCCACACGGGTAACAGAGGGGTTCAGAGACGCTGGGCTCCTCCCCTTCTCCTGCCCAAATCTCTGAAGCACACAGATAACTTAAAGTCAGAATTTTAGAACTACTAGACATCTTAGAGATGTCTGGCACCATTCCCTTAGACTACAGAATAAAACAGAGTAGCTCATTTTCACAGCACTAATGGAAACATGAAGTGCTCCTAAAGCTTGGATACACTGTCTCAGTTCTTTCCTTGCTGATTTTGACTAATGTAAGTCATAGTCATACCATATAAACGCTAGGATGGTTGGGAAGGAAATAATCGTAGCTAAGAGACTATTTCAGCTGTGTTTATAAGCACGGTCTCACTTTGTAGAAGAGGCTGAGCTGAGTGTTTTTAAATACTATTTCAGACCTCTCTTACGGTACACTCTGATCATACCAGAGCCTGAATCAACTAAAAAAAGATAGTTCTTTCAGTAACTGTAATATTAGAAAAATATTATAATGTCTCTATTCCTAGAGATCGTGGAGTATCTCACTCAAAGATCCTTCAATTACGATGGGCAGAGGTTAAAAGGCCAACTGAATTCATTCCAGTTGGCCACACAACATAAAATTCCTGATCCTTGATATGTTTCCAGATAGAGAAGACCAGAGATAAGAGGGAAATAGCAGGGCGCCTGGGTGGCTCAGTTGGTTAAGCGACTGCCCTCGGCTCAGGTCATGATCCTAGAGTCCCAGGATCGAGTCCCACATCAGGCTCCCTGCTCGGCGGGGGGTCTGCTTCTCCCTCTGACCCTCCCGCTCTTGCGCTCTGTCGTTCTCTCTCTCTCTCAAATAAATAAATAAAACCTTAAAAAAAAAAAGAGGGAAATAGTACCGTGTATGGAATAACAAAGGATTTGGAGTCAGTTTGGAGATCCCACTTAGGTCTCTGACACTCAAATCCTCTGTGACTCGTATCGTTTCTGAGCCCCTGACTTACCATCTAGAAAATGTGACTAATAATACCTACCTCATAGTTTAGAAGTTCAAGAGGGAGAATTCCACAAAGAGCCAGTGTGATGGCGCTCAACGGCAGGTGCTCAGGAAGCCATAATTACTATTTGGATCTATTTCTTTTCCAGATAAATGAACACGTGTTGAAACCCTATTTCTAATAGATGACTCACAAGATGATTTTCAAACCTTAAGGAAGGTCAAGAAGCTGCTATTGTGTCATCTTTCACTCAGAAATCATGTTGTTGGACTGGTGAGGACAATACAATAGCACCATCGTCACTAGGAGTGTGGAGCTTCCCATTTCCACATGGCCATGTTGTCCCCCTTAGCTCAGGGCCACCAGAAAGGGCAGCTTGGGTGGGAGACACCATCATCACTAGGAGTGTGGAGCTTCCCATTTCCACATGGCCATGTTGTCCCCCTTAGCTCAGGGCCGCCAGAAAGGGCAGCCGGGGGCGACCACATACCAAGGCTGCCAGGTGTGGCTGAGGCAGGCAGAACTCGGACTTAAGCCTCAACTCCTGTCTACCTTATTTATAGTGCTCTTCATGGATAGAATGCCGTTGTCTGTGAGCTCTGATGTAGGAAAGATCGAGAATTTCCATTGTGATTCCCTCTCTGACCCTTAGGATATGTAGCAAAGTTACATTTAAGTTTTAAACATTGAGGGACTTCCTGGTTTTCTTTTCATTATGACTATGGCTCAATTCCCCTGTGGTCGAAGAATATAATCTAGTTAATTTCAGGCTTTTAAAATGTGTAGACTTGATTCACGGCCCAACGTATCGGCTATTTGGGTAAATATTCTAGGACCACTTGAAAATAATGTATTCTGCACTTACTATGTAATGTTCCATATATGTCAAATAGGTCACATTTCTTACCAATGTTTTGTCTGTTTTTCTATCGGATATTGCGAAAGGTATACTAAAATCTTCAAACAATGCTACTCTAGTCAACATTACTTTGGAGAATCTCCCAAGTGTTATAAGCCAAGAGAAACAAAAAGAATACCCATTGAGGAGATAATTGTGACTATTCACAGATAAGATGATGGTGTACATAGAAAATCCAAAGTAGTCTATAAATACACTATTAGAATTAAAAATGGAAAACTTGCAAATCTTAGAACCAAGGAAGCAATACAGAAAGCAGCCAGGGGGAAGAGATTTCTTACGTACGGAGGGAGGAACATCAGAATAATGTCAGAATAACACCAGGGAACTGGCAAGCCAGAAAGGGCTGGAAAGACAAGTACATGGTACTAAATGAGAACATGCAGCCAAGGATACATAGCCAGGAAAATGTTGCAAAAGAAAACCAAACTTGGGGCATCACAATGCCTGACTTCAATCTATATTACAAATCTGTGACAGGATGGTATTGGCACAAAAACACATAGATCAATGGAACAGAATAGAGACCCCAGAAATGGACCCTCAACTCTATGGTCAACCAATCTTTGACAGATCAGGAATGAATGTCCAATGGAAAAAAGACAGTCTCTCCAATAAATGGTGCTGGGAAAAGTGGACAGCCACATGCAGAAGATTGAAACTCGACCATTCTCTTACATCATTCACAAAGATAAACTCAAAATGGATGAAAGACCTCAAAGTGAGACAGGAGTCCATCAAACTCCTAGAGGAGAACAGAGGCAGTAACCTCCTCGACATCGGCCACAGCAACTTCTTTCAAGACATGTCTATAAAGGCAAGGGAAACAGAAGCAAAAATGAACTTTTGGGACGTCATCAAGATAAAAAGCCTCAGCACAGCAAACGAAACAGTCAACAAAACTAAGAGGCGACCCATGGAATGGGAGAAGATATTTGCAAATGACATTACAGTTGAAGGGCTGGTATCCGAGATCTATCAAGAACTCAAACTCAACACCCCAACAACAACAACAACAAAATAATAATAATCCAATAAGAAACGGGCAGAAGACATGAACAGACATTTCTCCAAAAAAGACATAAAAACGACTAACGTTTACCATCACTAGCCATCATGGAAATTCAAATCAAAACCACAATGAGATACCACCTCACACCAGTCAGAATGGCTAAAATTAACAAGTCAGGAAACGACAGATGTTGTGAGGATGTGGAGAAAGAGGAACCCTCCTTACACTGTTGGTGGGAATGCAAGCAGGTACAGTCACTCTGGAAAACAGTATGGAGGTTCCTCAAAATGTTAAAAATAGAACTACCCTACTAACTAACAATTGCACTACTGGGTATTTCCCCAAAGATACAGATGTAGTGAAAAGAAGGGGCACCTGAACCCCAATGTTCATAGCAGCAATGTCTGCAATAGCCAAACTGTGGAAGGAGCCGAAATGCCCTTCAACAGATGAATGGATAAAGATGTGGTCCATATATACAAGGGAAGATTACTCAGCCATCAGAAAGGATACATACCTACAATTTGCACTGACGTGATTGAACTGGAGGGGATTATGCTAAGTGAAATAAGTCAAGCAGAGAAAGACAGCTATCATATGGTTTCACTCATATATGGAACATAAGGAATAGTGTGGAGGACCACAGCGGAAGGGAAGGAAAACTGAATGGGAAGAAATCAGAGAGGGAGACAAATCACGAGAGACTCTGGACTCCGGGAACCTAACTGAGAGTTACAGAAAGGAGGGAGGTGGGGAGATGGGGTATCTGGGGGTGATGGGTATTAAGGAGAGCACATGTTGTGATGAGCACTGGGTTATATGCAAATAATGAGTCATTGAACACTACATCAAAAACCAAAGATGTGCTATATGTTGGCTAACTGAACCTAATTAAATAAGTAAATACATAAATATGCTTTCTACATGAAAAACAAATAATAATGAGTACAGAATTTCAGACTTGCAAATGAAATGTTCTCAAGATATGTATCACAGCAGTGTAAATAGACTTCACACTACCGGACTTTATACTGAAAATGTTTGAAATGGCAAAATCAATGTTATGATTTTTACAATTTTTTCCTTTTTTTATTATGTTGTGTTAATCACCATATATTGCATCATGTTTCCCTTCCTACTATCTTCTTCTTTTTTCTTAACATATAATGTATTATTTGTTTCAGAGGTACAGGTCTGTGATTCAACAGTCTTACACGATTCACAGCGCTCACCATAGCACATACCCTCCCCAATGTCTATCACGCAGCCACCCCATCCCTCCCAACCCATCCCCACTCCAGGAACCCTCAGTTGGTTTCCTGAGATTAAGAATTCCTCATATCAGTGAGATCTTATGATAGATTTTTACCATTTTTTAAAAGTACATTCTGTATGATTCCATTTTTATAAAGATTTTATTAATTTATTTTAGAGAAAGAGCGTGGCACGAGAGTGGTAGTAGACACAGGAGGTGGAAGAGAGAATCGTGAGCCCACGCTGCCCTGAACACAGACCCTACGTGGGGCTCGATCCCACACCATGAGATCACATCCTGAGCCAAAATCAAGAGTCGGCGGCTTAACGGACTGAGCCACCATCCATCTCCTTGGGCATTAGTACTGGTGCATTGCCTGCTCTCTCCACCACCGCTGTGCTGAACACTCCTGAAAACACATCTGTGAAAAACCAGCCAGAGTTTCCGGGGGAGAGTCTGAGGCCAAGCACTGCCAGGTGATGGCTGCACCCGTGGCCTGGGATGGGTGCTGCTCACTGTTTTCCAGGCCTGGGGTGCCCAACACCCTTCTTTCCAGGGGACCTGCAGGGGACCCCAATGTCCTCAGGTACCTGAGGGCAACCCGGCCCAGGAATTCACCTTCTGTAGCAGAGGACAGATGGGACTTCTTTCTCTGGCCAGGAGTGTGAACCCTGATCCCGGGAAAGGAGAGCTCTCCTGGACACCTTGCCCAGCCAGGCAGCTGTGGCCATGATGTATGTGACGGAGCCAGAGCGGCTGGGACTTGGAGGGAATGAGTGCCTTAAACCAGCCTTGTGCGGGGCATGCGGGAGCAACAGCCCCTGCTTCTTGGGGAGCAGTGATGTGTGCAAAAGGGAGGAGGCTGGGGTGGAGCCTTCCAAGCCACACCACAGTCTCTCCCTTGGTTCTGAAACCAGCAGGAAGGGACCTCCAACGGCAGAGACCAGACTCCAGGAGGATGCCTATCCAGGGAAAGGGGGTCCACTGGAGGGCACTGAAGCACCCAGCCCCACCGACCTGCAGGCCATTTGCACAGGATCACCTCCCACACTTCCTCAAAACATTGTCCGTCTTCGTGTGTGGACAGTGACTGGCCCACTCAGGGCTGGTGCACTTCCAGAGGAGGACTAGAGACTTTTCAGGGCTTGCTCATGGGTCAGAGGACCACCGCCAAAGAAGCAGAGAATATCCCTCTTCCTCCGGAGCTGGGGAAGGCAGCCACCGTCCTGGGGCGGGACCAGTCCAGAAATGTGTTCTTTCTGAAGCCCCAGCCTTCCGTGGGCGTTGCTATGCCTGAGAAAGGCCCCCTCAGCCCCAGAGTCAGGAGCAGTGAGGAGCTGTCTCCAACCCTGGCCCAGGATCACGACCCGAAACCATCCTGTCTTTGGGAGGACAGGTCTCCTGCAGGAGCCAGGGAGGGGACTGGCCCCTCTCCCCTCCCCAGGTCCAGGACTCCCGGGACCTGCAAGAGCTCTTCATCTGAGGAGGAGTCATGGAGAGCAAGTGTGTCTCGTCAGCCCAGCAAGTGAAAGAACCAAACTCCAACGCTCAGGTTCTAACAGAAGCAGAATTTCAATGTACTGTTTGGGGGCAGCCTCCTCCCCTCTTAGGCCTACGGGGCCTTGTGGGACCCCAAGGAAAGTCTTTGTTCTCCTTCCCTCAGAGAGAGGAGCTGGCCCCGTGTGCCAGGGTCCCCACCGTGTTCCCAGTGCTGAGGAAGAGCCACACGCAGGGGCCTGGTGTCAGGAGTGTGGTCGGCCACTGCTCCTGGGCTCCCAGCCAGGGGCCTGGTGGCTGCATGGAAAAGCTGAATTGCTTTTGGGGGAAGGAGTGCTCACTGCCCACACCGCTCGCCATCCCCCTCTGCACTCTGCAATCCAGGCTCTGTGCCCAGCTTACGTCGATCACCAGCACTCCCCATGTTCCTGCCATGGGAGGGATCATTGAGCATCACCCCATTGCACAGAGGAGGAGAGCGAGGCCCAGAGAGGGGAGGTAAATGGCTCCAGTCCCAGAGCTGGTCAGCAGAGAAGCTGGAAAGCCAGCCCTCCAGAACCCCTGCTAGACCAGCCAGAGACTCCCTGAGTTGAAAGCGAGCCCTCCCCTGCCTGACAAGCCACGCACTGGCCCCTGACCTTCATGATGGCCTGTTCTTGACCGTGAAGGTGAGCTGGCTGACTAGGAGGGGGAGTCCAGCTGGTGCGACAGGCTGTAGCTACAGGACAAAGTGACACGTCTGAGCTAGCAGGAGCCACACTCTGGTCTCCCTCCCGGAGCCTGCCTGGGAGCTGGAATCTGGGTGCCCTAGGGGCTAGCACACAACAGGGTCTGCACTGACCAGGGAGCCATGGCCCCCAGGGAGAGTCCACTCTGCCCTCTCCCCGCACCTGCCTGGCCTCACCTCTCCTCACTGTGGGGCTGCAGGACCCGGAACCAGGCCCCATAGGGATGGCTTGATTCCAGCTTGTAATGATTTCACAGCCCGTGGAGCCCCTGGGGCCGGAGGGAGGACTGGCTGTGGACCAGGACTGGGCTGGGGAGGATGCAGGGCCTTGTGGAGAGTGAAGGATGGGGCAGGGGCCGAGTCCTGGGGCCACTGCCCATGTCTAGAAAGGGCTGAAATCCCTGAATGCCCATGGGGTCCCTCATTACAGTAACGACCCCCTTCCCACTCGGGCATCCTGCTGGTGGGCCCCTCCTCCCCGGCCTCCTTCCCGCCCCTCTGACTCCAGCCGGGGCTGCAGCCAGAGACAGGCTGGACCTCTGTCCCGGATCCTGCCAGAAAGACAAGGCAGAAGGAGGAGAGGAGAAGGGGAAGGGGCAGACTGATCTTCTCCCTGTCCTGAGTCGGCCTCCACTGATGCCTCCAGGTCCTCTGGCCCAGCCCTGCACTTAGCTGGACCCTGAGAGGGAGTCTGCATTCCAGGCCAGCTGGGTGGGAGGGGTATTCAATGACCTGTGCGTCCCCAGATGTCCTACCCACCTGGCCTTGCACCCTAAGGCCTGCGGCCCAGGGTGGGTGTAATTGCGGGGCCCAGTGGACTTTGGGGCCACAGAGCAGTTGGCTGTGGTGAGGGAATGTGTGGGACCGGTCAGGTGCAGAGCCATGGGGCTCATGTACATGCGCTGCAGGGCTGGTTCACCGTACAGGTGCTGCGTGCAGGTCTCCTTTGCACACCTGGCCATGACACACCTGGCTGGCCCTCTCGGTGGGGAGGCCTGGGTGCCTGGTGCACCTGTCCCCCACCTACCCCTGGAGGAGCGGCCATGTTCAAGCGTTTCCATGTCCAACCCTCAGGGACAGTTGGGAACCTGGGTTAAGAGAGGCAGGGACTGGCCCAGGACAAATGAGGGGTGCAGAGCCCAAGGAGCAGGGCTGCTCTCCAGTCCTGGGCCAGCCCCAACCCTCCCATGAGGTTCGCTTTGGGGGTGAGACCCCCTCAGATCCTCGGGGAGAGCTACCCACCATGTCCCATGTGGGGACATGACCTTGGCATCCCCAGGCATGTAGAGGCATGCGCACCTGCAAACCCACCCACACGCACCACTCTGACTGCCCAGCTGGGGGTCAGAAGGGGAGGACACCCTGGGAGCGAGGTGGGGGACAAGGGGGAAAGAAGAAAGAGGTTGGAGACAGCTGGGCCATGGGGCAGGGCATCAGGACTCCTGGCAAGGACCCAGATCCAGAGCATGGGGAGGGGAGACAGGCCAGGCTGATGGTCAGGGGTCCCCAAGGGGCCCAGGGGGTTGCAGGGCACTGGGAAAAGACAGGGTCTGGGTTCTGTTGTCCACCACCACCCTGGGCACTTGGGAGTAGGAAGAGATACCCACCCCCAAATCCAGAGCCCAAAAGGCCTCAGCTTCCTCTGCTGTCACTTGGGCTGCAGAGATGCAGTGTCCCAAGGGTCCCACAGGCTTGTAGAAGAGCCTGTTGGCCTTGGATCTCCATCCCTGACCCTTTGTGATCCCAGTGCTGGGAAAATGCTTTGTACTCACTCTTGGTCCTTCTCAGCAGAGGACAGACTCGGGGCTTGGGAGGCTGAGGACCTGGCTACGCAGAACGTGGCAGAGCCCTGGGCCACCAGTCTGGAGACCAAGGTCAGGGCCCTCCTTGTGGCAGCCTCAGGGTCCCCATGTGGAAGAGGATCCAGAATCACTGCTCTGGTCAGGGGGAGGAGGCCTTAGGAAGGAATGGGGCACCAGGACCGGAGAGGGAAACGGGGACAAGGGAGGCTGCTGAGGTTTCTCACATCGCCCATGGATCCCACAGATCCTGCTCCTGGGAGAGACACAGACACAGAGACAGAGAAGGAGACAGAGAATGAACACAGGACAGAGGGAACCAGGAGAAGTCATAGACTTTCCTCCACCAGCTTGGAAATGACATCCCGGCATTTTGTGCCATTCTATTCCGGAGAGCGCCGTCACATAGGCCATCCACCCTGGAGGGGAGGGGATTCCACAGGGATGTGTGACCAGGACTCAGGGGTATTAGGGGCCACTGTGGGGACTGCCCAGCACACGGGCACAGACGAGGCCCTGGGACCTGAGCCTAACCCTAATGGGAGCCCCTGGAAGTCTGTGTTGTGAGAGGACAAGGTCAGAATCAGTTCATTCCTACCTTCCCACGGGGGCTGGGACACAGGCAGGAGGGGGGTGGCTTTGCCTGGACCCCAGAGCAGACCCAAGCCCCTCTGAGCTGTGTTCCATGCCAAGCCCAGCTCCTTGGCTCATCCTTGCATTGCCAAGTATGCACCAGCCTCCTGTGATAGCAGGTATGGAACACGTGTAAGGTCCTACCCCTGATGGCGTCCCTAGAACTAGAAGCCAGAATACCCCGATGTGCAGATGGGGAGCCTGGGGAGGCCCTGAGAGGCACGGGGTCTGTCCAGGGTCATAGCCCTGGGCATGCGCAAGAGTCCGGTCTGAACCCAGCTCTGTGTCCTCACAGCAGGGACACCGGCTGCACCCAGGCCTCCCGGGGCTGTGGGTGGGCTGTGAGGGTGTCACTGTGTGGATGCGGCATGGGGGGAGGGTGAGCATTCCGCAGCGGGGGAGGGGGCCCCTCGGGGGGCTCTTGTGTGAGGAGGAAGTTAGGTAAGGGGACCCCAGGCAGTGGTGACCTCACTTCCCTGACAACAGAGCCCAACAGAATTTGGAACCCCGGTAACCAGGCACCCACATTCCACAGACAGCCCCCTGCCCAGCTCATTTCATTGGAGATCTTAATGGCAAAATGTTCATGTGTTGCCTGCCGAGGTCCCGAGGCTGCAGGCGGAAGAAAGGGAGCCCTGCGGACGCTGTCCCCCGCTGGGGATTTCATGTCAGGACTCCCCACCGCCTCTGGCCATTTGGTCGGAAGGACAGAAAGGTGACAGCAGGAGGCCCAGAGCCGGCCACCCAGCCCCACTCACTCTGATGACCTGTGTAGCCCCAGGTGCCCTCCCTGTGTGTGTCTGTGAGTGTGCACGTGTGTGAGTGTGTGTGTAAAGAGGGGTCATGGGGGTGGGGCCACCCCGAGCAGGAGCAGGCTGATGAGGGGTCAGATACCCAGTGGGCAGGTCATGTTCAAGGTCAAGGCTGGCTGGTGGGATGGGGTGTGCGGGCGCTGCCCCTTCTGCCCAAGGTTGATCCCGATAGCCCTGCAGAGATGGGTCACTGCATCCCGGGTGCAGGGCTGTGCACACACAGGTGTGTGTCTGATCTGGGAGCAGCAGGGGGACTGGGCAGGAGGACAGTGCGGATGGCCGGGGAGGGCTGTGATGCCTTGGGGCCGGCTACCGGTCCCTGTCTTTGCAGAAGGCAACGGAGGACATGGAGAGGAGGCTGCTGGACACGCCCTCCGTCTCCTCGACAGAGGGGGTGACCCCACAGGGGTCCCCAGGAGCAGATGCTGGGGATTGTAGGGGAAGACCTCCTACACCACCCAGACCACTGTCCCAGGTGGTTGTCCACCGGTCAGTGGTCCAGGAGCCAGAGCCCACAGAGGCCAAGGCTGAGGGTGAGAAGGCTGGGGCTGGGTGTTTGTGGTGTGTGGGGATGGGTCGCTCCTGGCCCCACAGGGAGGAGCCCCCAGAGGCTGGTGTGGGGCCAGGAGCAAGACTGGGCTCAGAGCACACAGCGGGTGGACTGCAGTCGGGGAGATGTCCCTGTGAGGGTTCCTTCCCGGCTGTGGCTTCTCTGGGAGGCCCTGGGCTGGGCTCTGTCTCTGCAAAGGCCCATGGAGAGTAGGCACAGAGGTGAGCTTTTCTCTTTTCACAGCTGCTCCACCCTCTGAGGACCTAGAGCTGGCTCCAACTCCATCAGCAGCTCTGGGGGGAGGGGTGGTGCCTACAGCGACTTCAGGAGCACACCAGGAGCCGGCAGGTAACCAAGCACCTGCCCACGGAGAGCCTGGCATGGACCAGGAAGAACTGGCACCTGCTCCTGCCCCAGCCCCTGCCACAGTTCCTGCCCCTGCCAGAGCCGCTCTCCCTGCCCCTGCCCCTGCCCTTGCCCCTGGCCCTGCTCTTACACCCAGCCCTGCCCCTATCCTAACCCCTGCCCGTACTCCTGCTCCTGCAGGGCTCCCAGAGCCACATCCAGAGCCCACAGCCCTGCAGGGAGAGCTCCTTGTACCATCGCCGGACCCCGACGCCTCACCAGAGTGTTTCATCCCCTTAGTTCCATTGCCGGACCCTGACGCCTCATCAGAGTGTTTCATCCCCTCCCCCGATGTTCTTTCTCTCTGGTTCATATTAACTGTTATTTTATCTTTTCATGTTCTGTATACTGTTTATTATTTGTTTTAAATAAAATTACTTGTTTTCAATTGAACATGTCATGAGTATTAAGTACATGCCCAACGCTGTGCCACCACACCCCAGAACATTGCTGCAGAATATCTCATTCCCCAAAGGAGTCCCCGAACCAGAAGGCCTCCCTGCCCATTTATCCCCCAGCGCAGACCCTGGCAACCCCTAAACTGCTTTCTCTCTCTCTGTTCTTTTACCTGTTCTGGATGATTCCATAAGTGGAATCACGCAGTAAGGGCCTTTGTGTCTGCCCACCTATTTTCAAAAAGGACTCGTTTTCTCCTGTGTTTACTTGACATAGAATTTCTCTTATTTGATATTGAAATCCCGATGGATTGCACATCACATGTAATCATAGAGGCCACTTTAGGAATTATGGGCACAATCTCTGGGCCACCACAGCCTGACCCCAGACAGGAAACGCTGGTTCCTCCTGTGGCCCACACAGAAACCAGGGAAATGCAGAAAGCTGGAAGACACACCACAAAGGGCAAAAGCACTGCTCAGAACCCAAGGCCAGAGAAGGTTTTCACCTGACTCTGGTCCAAACCACGCTCCAAGTCACTGGGTTCCACAGGGACGGAGACCAAACACATGCAAGTCCAAGGCGGAAGGATAGGCACGCAGGGAATATGGGTCAGAGATGCGGGAGCTCCTGGGGAAGGACCCCGGCAAAGGAAACCCTATGGAGGCAGCGCTGGTCACCCTCAGACTGGCAGGTGTCTGGTCTGGGGACCAGCAGCCCTGGGGAGAACGTGAGGAAGCGGAGGTCCAATGCAGGTCCCCTGGAGAGAAGGGTGACGGGCACCTCTGTCTGGGAGAACAGTGAGCAGCACCCATCCCAGGCCACAGGTGCACCCATCACCTGGTATGCTCAGCCTCGGACTCACCCCCGGAAACTCTGGCTTGGTTTTCACAGATGTATTGTCAGGAGTGTTCATCACAGCGGTGCTGGAGAGAGCAGGGAATGGACTAAGACTAATGCCCAAGGAGATGGACGGGATCCACGGTCCCCGTCCTCATGATAGAATGCCCTGCAGCTACTGTCCCAGTGTCATCCGGGGCACAGGATCCGGGAAGCCCCTCCTGAGACCCCCCTTCCTGCCACGCTGTTCCTGGGAACATTGAGAATTGTTTGAGGAGGAGGGGGAGAGGATCCAGGATGACAGCGGGTCCAAGGAGAAGGAAGGTCAGCACTGGGAGGACAGATGGACGTGCCCTGAGCCACCATCCAGGGCCCGGGCTGTGATGCCCTTGGACCTTACCCCAAATAATGGCTCCTGAGGTATGGATCCAGCTTCTGTGGTTTCATTCCCTCCCTCCCTGCATCATTTATTCACTCCCTCATTCATTCCCCCCTCCCTCTCCTTCCCCTCCACCCCTCCCTCCCTCCCTGCCTCCCTGCCTCCCTCCCATTCTCCCTGCCTCCCTCCCTCCCTTCTACCCCTCCCGTCCTCCCTTCCCTCCTCCCTCTCTCTTTCCCTCTCTCCCATCCTCCCTCATTCAGCAGAGGATCTGGGGTCCCTGCTGTGTACTGAGCACTGGGGCTTCATCAGTGAGCACCCCACAAACCACATGGTCACGTCCACTGTGGGAGGTGACGGGGCAGTCCTCAGGGCTAGCAGTGGTGATGAGCACCAGGAATCTGCTCCTGAAAACAGGTCAGTTGCACAAAGAATGGAGAGACCCATGCTTAGCACTTCCTCTAGAAAAATCTAGTCCTGAAAAGTGATGAAAAGTAAGTATATCCTAGACTTCATGCGATGTGAGTTCTAATGACAGGTACGCACTAAATCCTAGAACCAACAAAGAGTAAATCATCCAGTGTCGACTGGGGTGTTGTGACCCAACTTTTCTGACCAAATGACAGCGTTTCAGTCAACATCTCCAAGGCCTCTGAGTTTTCCCAAGGGCCTCTGTGATCCTTTGGTCCTTCCATCGACCTCCTTGGGAAGCTCTGTCCTGTCGTCTTCCTTGTCTCCTGCCTCTTCTGGGACCCTTCCGTGGCTTTCCCCTCCCCCCACCAGGGTCGCCCTCACCAGGATTCCCCATGCCCCTTGGCTGGGCGCCGGGATCCCACACTGGGCCCCATGAGCCCAGTGCCTTGTGCAAGTCCCGTGCGCTCCCTCTGGGGTCACTTGGCATCTCCCTTGCAGCGGCCTGCGTCTTCCTGCACTGGGTCTCCTCTGAGCAGTCTGTGAGGCTGCACTGTGTGATGTCACGGGCACAGAAGAGAGAGTCCAGAAGGTCCAGATGTCCTGCTCCCAGGCTCAGCGTGTGGAGCCTGGGCAGAGAGTGGTCCCTGAGCAGAGGAGGACTTGGGCCCAGGGAGCCTGAGGGAGGATGTGGCACAGTGAGCCCACAGGAGGAGAGTGAGCAATGTATGAACCTGGTGCTCAGAACTGCTGGGAGACCACATTGCTCTGGCTCTGTCCCCAGGGCTGGAGGCTGTCAGGGTATACACCCTCCCAGGCTGCAGGCTGGCAGGGACTGGCAGGAGAGAAGGCACCTGGTACAGGACAGAGCTCTCAGGCAAAGAGGAGGCAGGTGCTCCCCCAGCAGCTGGAGGAACTCTGGGTAGCCACCCTCCCAGGCTGCAGGCTGACAGTAACTTGCAGGGGGAGGCACACCTGGTGCAGGAGAGAGCTCTCAGGCAGAGAGGAGGAGGCAGGTGTTCCCCCAGCAGCTGGAGGAACTCAGGATAACCACCCTCCCAGGCTGCAGGCTGGCAGGGACTGGCAGGAGAGGAGGCACCTGGTGCAGGACAGAGCCCTCTGCAGAGAGGAGGGGGCAGGTGCTCCCCCAGCAGCTGGAGTAACTCTGGGTAGCCACCCTCCCAGGCTGCAGGCTGGCAGGGACTGGCAGGAGAGGAGGCACCTGGTGCAGGAGAGAGCCCTCTGCAGAGAGGAGGGGGCATGTGCTCCCCCAGCAGCTGGAGGAACGCGGGGTAGCCACCCTCCCAGGCCGCAGGCTGGCAGGAGAGGAGGCACCTGGTGCAGGACAGAGCCCTCTGCAGAGAGGAGGGGGCAGGTGCTCCCCCAGCAGCTGGAGGAACTCAGGGTAACCACCCTCCCTGGCTGCAGGCTGGCAGGGACTGGCAGGAGGAGGCGCACCTGGTGCAGGAGTGAGCCCTCTGCAGAGAGGAGGGGGCATGTGCTCCCCCAGCAGCTGGAGGAACGCGGGGTAGCCACCCTCCCAGGCCGCAGGCTGGCAGGAGAGGAGGCACCTGGTGCAGGAGAGCGCCCTCAGGCAGAGAGGAGGGGGCAGGTGCTCCCCCAGCAGCAGGGACACTTGGGCAGGCTGAGGGGGCATCAGTGGACAGCAGTGACTGCAGCTGGGGTCTCCACACAGACCCTCTCCTGAGGCTCAGCACAAGCTTGTCCGATGGCCTTTGTCCCCCAAATACAAAGTCTGGCCCAGGACCCGCCCCTCAAGCCCCAACTCCTAATCCTTTATACTCAGCTCAAGTGACAAGAAATGGCCAATAGTTTAGGTGCTGTTGGGTGCACAAGGACATTTATTTTTGTGGCCCATGCTGTACAGTTGCTGGCATTTTAAAGATCTCAGGGCTTGGATTCGAAAATGGAAGGATGCCGGGGACCCCAGAGAGCTTTCTGGAAAACTGCCTCTGGGCCTTGCAGCCCTCCCATCCCACCAGCGCTGCTCAGAATCCCTCCAGGCCACAGACCCACAGTCTTGGCTCCTCAGATGGCCCAGACGATGTGCCTTCAAAAAGCGATCCTGGTGGGGCTGCAGGACACACTGCAGATTCCACCAAATCCCCCTCCCAGAAAGTGAGGGTACGACTGGACCAGCTGTCCGAAAACTGACAGGTCAGGGTTCCAAGAAGACACCAGAGGCACCAGAGTAACTGAGGAGCATCTGAAGGCCAGGTAGGGACAGTGAGAATCTCCACTTTTGCCTAGGGGCAGCTCCCGTCCCCCTAAACCCTCAGTGAGATGGCTTTACTGGGGGATTGCCGGGGACCATTCCTGAAGGACCCATGGCTCCACTGTTAGAGGTCGCCGACTTGATCAGTGCACAGGTGGGGAACCGTGGCCACAACCCGAAGAATAATTTCTAGAAACAGTAGCCATCTCAGTGGTAGCTGACCTGGGAGGTCAACCTTCCAGCTGCCTGAGGTGGGATCGAGCCACAGACCAGCACACTAGCCAGAAATGGAAGAAGGAGAACAAGTTCTTCATTTCAGAGTTTCTAAGTCACCGGTTTGTTCCTACGGTCAGTATACTTTGCATCCTGGGAAATCTCTGCCTGTCTAAGGTCATGAAAATGTTCTCCTCATGTTCTCTGCTGGAGAAGTTCTTGAAAAATCTCTGGTTTATAGGTAAAAATCATCCAAAAGTGACTCTGGATGGCACAGCTATGCTGGGAAAAGGATGGATTTTTCCCCAAAATACTAAAAATAGAACTCCTGTATGATCCCACTATCAGGTAGACCTTTTCAGGAAATGAAGTCAGTTTCTCGAAGTAAGACCTGCACTCTCCCACCCAATCGCCCTGAGGAGGGGCGGCCACCCTTAGCAACCCTCCCCTTGAGGCAGGTGCCTCCCTGGACAAGGGGCTACCCCAGGGCTGGGAGGTCTCCACAGCAGCACACCCAATATCCTGGATACTAGGAGACAGATTACAGCACCAGGCCAGTGAGGGTCAGGACACACTAACCCAAATATGGCACCTTGGCAAATTAAAGAGAGAAGCTAAAAGAACTTTTGCATAGAGCAGAAGCAAGAAGGTCTCTCTGACCCCCAGCCATCAGCCCTTCTTCCCTTAAGCAGGTCAGAATACTCCCATGTGGAACTTTCTCTCCCCGGACCACAGGGATGACGTGCTTATCACCAGAGTCAAGGAATTTAGGACCACGGGGTCTATACGAACACACCTGGTTAAACGAACCCTTATCTTCCTAGTTAACTTCTTTACCGTTTACGAGCCCTTGTCCAAACCCCTGTGTGTGTCAATTCTTCACACACTTACTGCTTCTTTGTCTAAAAGGTAGAAGAGCTGTCTGCTCCAGTCACCTCTGCTAGTCGTCAGGGTCTTGTGAGGCTCCCACCAAAACAATCAATATATTTTGCTTGCTTTTCTCCTGTCCATCTGTCTTTGCCAATTTCCAGACTCAGCCAGGGACCTTAAGAGGGTTGAGGAAAACATTTTCCTTTCTTGCAACACTGTGGGGTACGGGGTGGGGAGTCAGAAAACGCCATCCCATCTTCCTGGGTTTGGTGAAAACGGACCTCTACTGGGAAGCAGCACAGGACAGTGCATGGCTGGAGGAGCCAGAGAGAGGCACGTGGAACATGTAGGAGCTACTTGGCCCCCAGCCAGGGTACTTGGCCCCAGTGACAAGTCCAGGGTGTGATTATGACTATTATAATGGAAGCATCCCGAACATCAGACCTTCCCCACGCCAGGCTTCATGATTGCTGCTCCTTGTATTTGCTACTGTTGGTTTAGTGACTTTTCCGAACTAACTTTGTCAAGTCTGTATTCTTTGCTGTGTGTATGGCTACTGAATCCCTGTGCTGTTAACTTAGTGGTCAGCCAATGGCTGGGCAGAGAAATCACCCCTGTTTCCAAGCTATGGGCTACAGATTGGAGGTCCCCACAACCCCTTCAGGTTTGAATAATCTGTTCCAGTGGCTCATGGAACTCAGAGAAACATGTTACTTACTAGATGACCAATTCATTGAAAGGACAGTACTCAGGGCCAGGCAGATGGAAGCGAGGAGCAGGGCAAGGTGTATAGAAGCAGCTCAGAGCTTCCCTGCTCTCTGAAAGAGGCCTTTGCCCACCTCCACTCTGACCTTCGTCTATACTTCCTAACTGAGGACGTCCTTCCTTCGGGCTCATCTGTTAACTCAAGTGAAAGACCCGGTGGGCACCAAAACGACTCCTCAAGTACTAACCACTGCTGCCGTCCTGGTGATTCTTGGGCACAGCCATGAATCTCAGCTTCTACATGATGGAGGGCAGCCCAGCAGCTGTGGGTCCCACAGGTCCTCCAGGGCAGCCCAGCAGCTATGGGTCCTACAGGTCCTCCGGGGCAGCCCACCAGCTGTGGGTCCTACAGGTCCTCTGGGGAAAGCACCTTAATAGGCTTATGGTCCAGCAGGTACCTGTTCAGGTGGCTCTCGTCCTACCACACAGCCTCAATCCCATTGGCCAGGTTGACCCCCATTGTCTGGTGACAGGCCAAGGTCAGTTGGTGAACCTCTACCACCAACCCCCAGAAAAGGCCCCCTTGTAGTCAAAGTCGCCCTTGCCCCTGGGGGATGTGCGCCTGGGACTGTGGCCGATGCTCGTAGCTGAAGTCCTTGTGGGCTGCCTGGTAGAAAACGGGGTGCAGGGTGCCGAAGTGGGGAGACAGGATCTCCATACTCACGTGGTCGTGGAACTTCATGTCCACCTCTGTGCACACCAGGTAGTCCACCTCACGGAGGAATTGTGGAGTTAATCTTAGAAAATATATTGTCAGCCCTAAGGAGTGATTGTGGAAGCAGCTGAAACGTCAGCAGCGTTCCTGTTCTCGGGCTACTGAACACAATGGCCCAGTCGGAGCAAGATCCCATGATCCCCAGGGGCAGGGCAAAGGTTAGGAGCCAGGAAAGAATGTAACCCTCCGTGCCCCCCTTCCTGCACCTGGCGTTTGCTAGCACAAACGTCCCACTCTTCCCCGATCCCATGACGGCCTCCCTGCGTGCCTGCACGTAGAGGAGGGTGCAGGCCTGCTTCACAGCTTCAGCATACTTGCCATCCCTTTGTCCTCCTTTCCCACGCTTTGAGGCGTCTGCCCTTGCTTTTCTGAAAGAAATGACATAAAAGCGATGTGCAGAACCCAGCTGCTGCTGCCCTACTTGCAGAGGCAGCCCTGCATGGCCGCTCAGATTGGTGTCTGAGAACTTTATTTCAGCGCACGATGACAAAAGAGCTGCTTATAGAAGCGGCGGATCATCATGTGCTCTGCATGGACGCGTCCTCCCAGCGCGCGGTGCCGGGAACCTCGAGGACCACCACCTTCCGGCCTTCCCGGAGGGGCACATGGGGCCCAGCAGGCAACTGATTGGTGAAGACGTAGTAGGTGACCCTGTGTCCCACCATGAAGTGTTTCTCAACTGTCGGCAGGAACAGCTCCAGGAAGACCATGTATCCACAGGGACAGGGGACAGGGCTGGAGGAGGGTCACTGCCAGAGGCTGGCAGCAGGACCCCAAAACTTGGGCCGTGAACGTGTGCACTTTCTTCAAGGGGGCAGGCCCTGGGCTGATTTAAGCAACAGCCACCCTCCTGGCCTGGCCTGAGTGCATCTGCTGGTGGGGCCTCCCTACCTTCGGCTCCCAGAGATGGGAGCCCTCAGGACCCCATCTTACAAAGGGGAGCCTGAGACTTAGAGGCTAGAAACCCATGCAGCTGATTCTACCCAGTCTGTAGGGCATAGAACAAGGGCTGTGCCCAAAGGTGCTCAACTCACGGCAGGTAGGGACATAACCTGCAGGGGGTCAGCCAGGGGAGGGGACGTGCAGGGTTTGCCCGGGAGCTCAGCACAGGGGGAGTGTTCCTGGCGCCAGCATGCTGAGCGTCGGGCTTCATGGGTCACAGGGTCACCTACCCTAACCCTAACCCTTAAACCTAGCCCCTAACCCTAAACCCAACCCTAACTCTAATCAAACATCATGCTCAATTTTGAGGACTGACAGCTCTACTCTGAAATCAAACACAAGTCCATCATGCTGGCTTTCACTCATTGCTCAGTATCGTACTGAAAGTTCTACCCAGAATGATAAGGCAAGAAATCCACATGTGGAAGAAAACAGTAGAACTAGGTCTATTCAGAGACCAGAGATGACATCATCTTATAGACAGAGCTTCCTAAACAATCAACAAAAAATGATTACAGCCAGTTAATATCAATACACAAGAATCTCTCTTATTTGTATACATTAGCCATGAATCATCCAAAAAATAATTTAAGAAAAGATTTCCATTTTAGGGAACATTAACATTGACAAAATACTTAGGAACAGATGTAATCAAGATGCAAGTCTTGTATGCTGAAAATTACAAAACATTGCTGAAGGAAAGGGAAACCTAAATAAATCTGAGGACCCCACGGCGATGAAAAGACATACTATCGATAAGATGGCAATAGTACACAATGCAATGTGGAAATTCAATGTGTTCCCAAGAAAATTTACAAAGGCCTTGGAAAGAACTGCACAAGCTAATCCTAACAGTCATATGGAGTTTCAAGGGACCACAAAATAGCCAAAACAATCTTGAAAAAGAAAATCAAAGGTGAAAGGTCATTCTTCCAAAGTTCAAATATTAATACAAAGCAACAGTAAATAAAACATTTTGATACTGTCATAAAGGTATGCATTCACCCTGAAACAAATAATACATTATATGTTAATTGAATTTAAATTTAAAACATTTTTAAAAATAAAAAAATAAAATAATTTTTTTTAAAAAGATATGCATACAGATCAGTGGGATTCAACTGAGAGCCCAGAAATAAACCCCTTCATCTATGGTCCACTGAATTTTGACAAGGGTGGACAACATTACACTGGGGGAGAGAAGGGTCTTTTCAACAAAGGGTGCTAGACAATTGGCTATCCGTGTACAGAGGAATGAAACTGGACCCTTACCTCACACCACATATAAACATTAACTCAAAATACATTAAAGGCTTAAATGTAAGAGGTAAAACTATAAACTCTAGAAGAAATAAGTGGGGATAAATCTTCATAACCTTGGATCTAGCAATGCTATCAGATCTGACACCAAAGTGTAAGAAAGCAAAGAAAAAAATAGATAAAATAATATCCTCAAAATTAAAAACCTCTTCTGGGTGCCTGGGTGGCTCAGTTGGTTAAGCGTCCGACTCTTAATTTTGGCTCGGATCATGATCTCGGGGTCATGAGATAGAGCCCACGTCAGGCTCCACACTGAGTGTGGGGCCTGCTTAAGATTCTCTCTCCTTCTCCCTCTGCCCCTGACCACTCGCACACTCACTCACTCTTAAAAAAGAAATGTAAAAAAAAAAAATTAAAAATCTTTGTACATCGTAAGATACTATCTGGAAAGTGAACAGATAGCCCGCCGAATGGAAGAAAATATTTGTACATTATGTATCTACTAAGAGTCTGTTGCCCAGAACATGTAAAGAGCGTTTACAACTCCTCAGCAAGAAGACGACCCATTTCTTAAAATAGACAAAAGACTTGGATAGACCTTTCTCCAAAGAAATCATACAAATGGTGAAGAGCACATGAGTAGATGTTAAACATCCTTAGTGTTTATGGAAATGAAGGTTTAAACCAGTTAGATGTCCTTTTACACACAAGAGAATCTCTATAATCAAGGAAACTAAAATAACAAATTTTGGAAAGGATGTTGAGAAACGGAAACCCTTACACCTTGCTTGTGACAAATGGTGCAGTCTACGTATAAAATATTTTGGCATTTAGGCAAATAGATCAAAGTAGAATGACCGTATGGTTCAACAATTATACTCCCAGATACATACCCCAAAATCGAAAGGAGAAGTACCCTTATTCAGCGCAGCATTTGTCACCGCAGCCAAAAGGGGAAGCAACCCAAGTGTCCACTGACAGCCGAATGGATAAACGAAACGCGGTGTACACACCACGGAGCACGATTCAGCCTTAAAAACGAAGGGGGCTCCGACACAGGCGACACCACGCACGAAGCGGGAAGTCATCACGCTGAGCGACATCGGCCAGTCACAGAAGGACAGACGCCCTGTGGTCCCACTTACCGGAAGTGTCCCGAGACACACAGTACAACGTGGCTGCCGGGGCCGAGGGGAAGGGGACGGGGAGCTGGCGTCTCCCGCAGACAGAGCCGCCCTCGGGGAGAAGGAAGAAGTTCTGCAGGACGACGTGCCCCCGCGGGACCCCAGCTACGGCCGGGAACTGCGCACCGGACACGTTCTGAGGGGTCACTGTGACTATGTTTAGTCCCAGTGAAAAAGGGAGGACCCGCAGGGCCGAGGCCCGGGGAGCGCGAGCGCCGCGGCGGGGGGCCGCTGCCGGACCGCAGCCCGGCTGCGGGGCCCCGGAACCGCATCCGAGGGCCGCGTGAACACAGACCCCGGGGCCCCCGAGCGGATCCGAGCCCAGGAAGGGGAGACCGACAGCCCCGCGCACAGCACCGCGCGGACCCCGCGTCACCGCGCACAGAGCCCCGGCGTCTACACAGCGCGCCCCTCCTCCGCGGGGTCCTGCGAGCTCGCACCCCCTCCGCAGTCCCCGCTCAGGCGGCTTCTCCTCACCTCCTCCTCCCTCGGCGAGTCCTGAGGAGGCCCGGCCCCTGTCAGCGTGGACGCGGCCCCACGTCCTCCCGAAGTCTCCACAGCGGGTCCTGAGGGGCCCGGCTCCTGACCGTGGCTGAGGCCCCAAGTCCTCCCGAAGCCTGGGCGTCAGCACAGTGGGTCGGTCCTGAGGCCTTGGAACACCTGTCCTCGCCCCGGAGGAGGAGGGCTGAGCGCGCATGCCCCGCACGGGTCGCGGGGCGGGACTCGGGCGCCCCCTGCGGGAGGTGGGGGCAGTGCAGGATGCGGTGCGCTCAGTTCCGTGGAGGCACCTGTCCCTTCTGGGGTCCAGCTGAATCCATTACATTTGGGAAATTCGAACTGAAATGGAGTCCAATTATCCCCTGACTTCTCCAGAAATAGAAACTATTAATTAGAAACCGTACGGAATTAAGTGAAATGCAGACACAGGCGTTACAACTTACACCAAAATTCATTTAAAATTGTAGATAAATTTAAAATGTAAAACTATCAAAATAAAGAGGGCGCCTGGGTGGCTCAGTCATTGAAGCGGCTGCCTGCGGCTCAGGTCGTGATCCCAGGGTCTTGGAATCGAGCCCCGCGTCGGGCTCCTTGCTCAGCAGGGAGCCTGCTTCTCCCCTGCCTGCTGTTCCCCCTGCTTGTGCTTGCTCTCTCTCTCTCTCTGTCAAATAAATAAATAAAATCTTTCAAAACACAAAAAGTAAAAAAAGAAAATGCACATGGTCTTGGGTTCAGTGATGAGCTTTAACACACAACACCAAAAGCCAATCCACAAATGAAAAAAATTGGTAACATGAACTTCCTAAAATTAAAACTTTTGTGGGGCGCCTGGGTGATTCAATCGTCAAGCGTCTGCCTTCGGCTCAGGTCATGATCTCAGGATCCTGGGATCAAGCCCTACATCGGGCTCCCTGCTCAGCGGGGAGCCTGCTTCTCCCTCTCCCACTCCCCCTGCTTCTGTTCCCTCTCTCGCTGTGTCTCTCTCCGTCAAATAAATAAATAAAATCTTTTTAAAAAGAAAACTTTTGCTCTGTGAAAGACCTTGTTCAGAAAACTAAAAGACAAGCCATGAACTGGGAGGAAATATTTGCAAAGCGCAAATCTGGTAAAAGATTTGTATTCAAAAAATATAAAAGACTATCAGAACTCAATGATAAGGAAACAAACATCCTAATTGATAATGGGTAAAGATCTGAACAGATGCCTGGACAAAGAAGATATACAGATACAAAATAAGCATACAAAAACATGTTTGACATCATCATTAGGAAAGTACAAATTTAAACAACAGTGAGACAGCACTGCACACCTATCACAAATACTAAACTCCAAAAACAAGAACACCAATTGCTGGAAGGTGAGGAATGGCAGCAACTGTCCCTTCAGAAGACATTTTGGCCATTTTTTCCAAACCTAGGTAAGTCTCATGTTAAGATCCAACAGTTGCACTTCTAGTATTTAGCAACTGCTTTGAAAAACTATTTCCGAACAAAAACTCACATGCAGTTATGCACGGTAGCTCTATTCATAATGGTTACAAACTTAAAGAAACCAGGGTGTCCTTCCATAAATGAATCCATAAGCAAACTAAGTGCATCCATGTGAAGGAAGCAGAATATGCCATGCAAAATATACCTCTTTGGCACAAGGGATATTTGGGCTGATTAATTTTAAGAAATGGCAGACATGGGAGAATCTCTGAAAACTGGGTAAAAGTTGCCATTTGGTGAGTGAAATGTACACTTATAAAGGAACGCCCCATTTGTAAGCCTGTCTCCCTCTGTATCAGGAAGAGCATTACTAAATCTCAAGAAACTCTTCCCAAAAGAGAAGGCGCAGAGTTAAAGCTGTGTAACAACCATACCCTCGTTTACTGTGCTCACCTGAGAACATCCCTTAACTGGCCTTCCCACCACCCAAAATCTTTTGGTCTTTAGCTGAAGATAGCATTTGGGTGAGGGCTGGGCCACTTCAAGGAATCACTCCATTTTCCTGGGTATCTCCCATGAATACAGGACATATGCATGATATTAAACTTTGACTTGTTTTTCTCCTGTTAATCTATTCAGCAATAAAAAGAAATGACCCATCACCCCATACAATCACATGGATGAACTTTACATGTATTTTTCTAAGTGAAAGAATCCAGTCTGAAAAGGCTGCACACTGAATGACCCGATTTGTAGGAGATTCTGGAAAAGGCAAAACTAGAGATGATAGAAGGATCTGGGAATGAATTCCGTGATATTTTCATGATTTATACCTGCCACTATGCATTTGTCAAAACCCAAACCTTTTGGGGCACCTGGCTGGCTCAGTCAGTGGAGTGTGCAACTCTTGATCTTGGGGTTGTGAATTTGGGCCCCATGTTGGGTGTGGAGATTACTTAAAAATAAAATCTCTAAAAAATACAAACATTTCTACATCCCAAATAGTAAATAATAATCTACTGAAAGTAAGTTGTTTAGGATGTGGGAGTGTCACAGGATGGTGTGGGGGCCAAGGGCAGGCTGCCCCAAATCTGCCACTTTGACATACAGATCATTTTAAATAAAAGTTACTTAAGAGACAGCCTATGCAATGAGGATACTTAGACCCTCCTCTATCCCCCTGCAAAGGAAATCAATCTCCCATGTAAAGATGTCCCTGTACCAGGAGGTAAAGAGATTTCGACATCACCAGAGATAGGAGATTTGGAGCCCATAAGGCTGTATAAACAACCCTTGTTACTTTTTACTAATTTACGACCCCAGCCCAAATTTTGTTTAGAATTCCTTACTAATCGAAGCTCCCAAGGTTAAGTTTTCTTTGTCCTGTGATTTCATCACAGGTGTAGTTTCTCTTTGTCCAAAAATTATAAAACCTGGCTTCCTTGGTCATTTCTTTAGACCTCAGGTTCATTATTGGGTCTCCATGTGCACATCATTGCACTGTAGGTTTTTTCTCCTATTTATCGGTCTCATGTCAATTTCTTTCTTCATCCCACGGTAAGAACCTTAGACCAAGGTCAATTTCTTCCTCCCCTTCAATGGAATACAGAACGTGACACATAATCTAACTGTATTAGAAACATATGGGGGAAAAAAACCCTCACTGTAGGTTGTATGACAAAAGGTGCTGACCTAAGTAACTTTGGAAATGAATGGAATCTGTAGATTAAAGAAAAAATGTACTGTACGTACACAGTGGACTCTATTTGATAAAGTTCTCTGCCATCAGAGTGGTAGCTAACAGTTCTGAAAACACCACATCTGTAATCTGGAATGGAGCAATGAATTAAATAAAGGGCCGGTGGTGAGAGCCAGGTTTGTCACTGTTAGAGTAGGAAGTTACAGATGAGCAAAGGGAGAAGATCACAATCTCCATGTGGTGGCGGACCAGGTTGGAGACATCAGTATAAACTCATCCTTAGCTTAATATGGACGCAGACGGTTCCACACAGAAATCTTTATCATTAGGTGTGTCGACATAGGTGGGAATACAGGTATATATTGCCTTGCATTGTCTACTGAGCATGGACATTTAGCTCCCACGTGTAAGACTTTAATACAGTTCTCTACTAACCAGAGCTCCTTAAAGATCTTGCTGATGCTAGAACTTGGACAGTAAGTATAGGAGCCAGGATAATCTTGACGTATCAGAAAGTAAGGAAGTACCAAGAAAAGAGCCACAGAGATGGAATGATGTCAATGGAAAGCAGGAGCCAGTGGAAAGTGCTCTCCATCACCAAAGGAGGAATGAGCCAGCGACCAAACACTGTAGTGCTGGAACATAACCTACCCTGGTGTCCACGCTGGTAAAAATAAATGATTCTTTTTAAGATTTTATTTATTTATTTGAGAGGGAGAGAGAGTGCATAAGCAGAGGGGAGAGACAGAGGGAGAGGGAGAAGCAGGCCCCCCACAGAGCAGGGAGCCCGACGTGGGGCTCGATCCCAGGACTCTGAGATCATGACCTGAGCTGAAGGTAGACACTTAACTGACTGAGCCACCCAGGTGCCCCCAAATAAACGATTTTTTAAAAAGAAACCACAGGGCCAAAATGGAGTCACTTATGTCAAGAGACCCAAGCCAGCAAACCAAGACTTACTACCTGACCTAACTGCAGTTCCACACACCCTCACCTCCACGTAAACTTTACCCTGTCAACCTGGAAAATGAAATGAATGGCCCCTTCTGTTCCCCTTAGGAGGGGGACATTGCCTAAAATAGTGCATCCTTTTCTAGTAATTTCTTTTTTTCAGTCCCCTCTCTGCCTTTAAAAACCTTCCCTTCCCTGCAGCTCAAAGGAGCTCCTTTCCATTTGCTCAATGGGATGCTGCCCAATTAATGAATTGTTCAGTGAAGCCATTGGGACCTTTTAAATTACTCAGTTGCATTTCTATTAACAGATTACATAGTTTTTTTTTTTTTACAAATGCGATTGAATAGACCTCTCCTATAAGAATTCCAAATAATGGATGTAGACATTCAGCCATCCATCAAGTAAATGGAGATAAATCCCCTCTCCTAAAGTGTGGGCTCAGTGCAGTGTCTTCCTGCTCACAAAGACACACCTTATGCACATGGGAAAAAGTAACTTCATGGTGCGGAAGCCTGAACAACAATGCCTCAGCCAGGTGACCAACGTTAACACGGACAGTGACAAGTGTTCCCTTATTATAAAGTGATGACAGAGCACTTTACCTCCCTGATATGCTTCCTCAAAACCCATAATCCCAGTCTAATCAAGAGGAAAACAAATAAATCTCAATGCAAGACTTTCTACAAAATGCCTGACCAGTCCTCCTCAACACTGCCAAGGTCGTTGAAACAAAGCTGTCTGAGAAACTGTTACAGCCAAGTAGAGCCTAGAGAGACATGAGCAGGAAAAGGGACACTGGAGCAGGAGAAGAGAGAACAGAGGGAACCTGAATGAAATATGGACTTTAGTTAAAAATAACACATCAGTATTTGCTCATGAATTGTGACAATTCTGTAGAAGACTAGAAAGAAATTAAAGGTGAAATAAAAGAAACTTATTGTACTAGACAGGAAACCCAGAGGAAATGGGTGATTCCTAGTAAAAATACACATTAACAAAAGGACCCTAAAATAAGGAAAAAACAAGCAGACCAATTATCCATCCAGGAACTGCTTCCTCCTGCTGGTTCTCTGCTTACTCTTCAAGGGTTTTCCTCTGCCAGGACAGAGAAGGAACAGGGACAGAGCTGTTCTGGAGCTCCCCTGAGACCTGACCCAACTCAGTCTTCCTCTCCCCAGTCATGCCATGCCCAGTGAAGACACCGTGCACAGGGAGTCTCAGGAATTGTTGATTCTGATATGTCACCTGGGACTTTTTGGCTTGAAAGGAACTGGACACACTGAAGTAAAATAAATTAATATTTTTAAATGGTTGGAAAAAAAATAATACTTCGAAGAGGCAAGTTAAGAGTGTGTTTGGACTTTGTAGGCCCAGGGGCTCACAATTTCAGAGTGTGACCTGGACCATCTCCAACCCTCCATCCTGCTAAGTGCTTTGGAGTGGGCCTGTTCACAGGTACAGTCTCTCTCACTGCATCTGGGACCTCTAGCAACTCTAGGCTGACACCCACTCACTGTCCATTCTACTGAGAAGGGTTTCTCTTTCCCTTGGGGTCCATGAAAAGTCATGGCTTTAAGTGTCTTTGGCGTGGCTTGGGTCACACTCTCATCCTTGAAGCCATCAGAGTATCCAGAGGACAGAGCATGGGGTTGGGTAGACTTGGATCATACGCCCATCTGTGAGGTGGGTGGAAAGTGGGGTCTGACCTCTGGAACTGTTTGGATGGGAGGCAGGTGAGATGTGGTTCACAAAGGCAAGCTGAGGTGCCGGACCTGGACATGAGAATAGATGCCGGACTGGGAAAGCAGCACTGGCGACTGACTGCACGGCTGTGGAATCTGAAACCCAAGGAAGGAAGAGGTCAACTTAAGGTCAGAGGCTGCAGCCGCCCATCCAGTGCTCTTGCTGTTCTCCCATAATGGCAAGACGCTCTTCCACTTGCTGAAAAAGCAACTTTGCTGTTGGTGGGAAACTCAAGGCTCCTGCCTTGGACATTGGGTCCTTGCATCTCAGAGACTGGAAGGCACACAGACCTCACTCGTGTCCCTGGGAGAAAGGAGGTCAGGAGTCACGCCTGCCCCCTCCACATTAATCACCCATCCCCAAAGAACAAACTGGCTCATTCTCCAGTCTCTTCTCTCCTTTACGAAGAGCAGAGACCAAATACAATGATGGTTAGGAAATTATTGCTCAGTGAAGCAGTGGGAGACTCAAGATTATTCCACAGCATGGAATCCACACTTGGCAGGCTGTTCAAAGGCCACAGACCCTGGGTCATGCATGTGGCTCTCTGAGACCATGCAGTCTCAGTGAGAAACTGCCTGCTGGGAGACACAGGTTCTCCTATATCCTTGATTCTTAACAAGTATGTATATTGAAAGTTTACATTATAACCAGGAGGCCAAAGGACTACAGGGCCAGTTTGATGTATGGCTGCTGTAGCCAGGGCTACATTCTATGTTTGGAGGGTTACGACCTCTCTTGGCAGGCAGGCAGGCTGTGAGGGAGAAGGTGCTTGTCTCAACCACACAAATGTTGGCAATGGAAACAACCCAAGGGGCTGTCTACACTGTCCATGGACCTGTTAAATTGCCAGGAGCACAGTCAGCTTAATAATTGGCCATGGGGGTTTGTCAAGACCCAGGCTGGCCTGAGCTGGAGGACCACAGATGCCTGTCTGGTTGGTCGGAGGCCAAGGACTGTCCTGTCTGAGACCTGACTGTCTACTGCTGATCATTCGGATGGGATGAAGGATCCAGCCAGTGCCAGGAGAGCCCCACCAGCCCCAAAAAGGCTGCACATGGGGGCGGGTAGGCCACTGAAACCAGACCTGTATAAATCCACATGTGTCCACCAAGTGCCCTTGTGGGAAAGGGCTGTACTAGAACCTGGGGCTTCCCAGGCAGGGAGGGGACAGCAGGACCCTTCCCAGATAGGAGAGTGGAAGGACTCTGCATGATCTCCGAGACCTTCAAAAATCCTCGACGGGGGTTGAGTTGGAATTGATAGTCAGTTGCCTGGTAGACACTTCACTCTTCTTCTAAAGCCCGACACTGAGGGGCAAAAAAAGCAATGCTCTAGCTCAACCTCTAAAGCAAGTATGACCACAGGTGAATCCTGTCCATCCTAGAGGTTCATAAACATAGAGGGGAGCTAGAGTGTCTGTGAGTTCAAGCCCTGTTGGGCTCCACACTGGTGGGGCCTACTTTAAAAAATCATTAAATAAAAATAAAAGAGCCTCTCTATAGTTTTGCTGCACCTTGCTGGTCTTGCGTTACAATCCTCTGCTATTTCCGAATAAACCTACTTGGCTGGTAAGATTACTGGCAGTTTTATTTTTAAAGTTAATACCTTATTTTGACTTATGTCTTTAGCCCTATCTTCAAATACAATCACATTCTGAAGTACTAAAGGCTAGGATGTCAACATATGAATTTTTAGAAGGACAAAATTCAGCCCATAACAAGGACCCTCGTAAGGGAGGACGTGTTCTTTGTTTTTAAAAGTCAACAAAGTGTGGAGCTTCAAAGCACAGGCGTCACTTAGCGATGGAATGGCGGCGCCATTTGAAGGCGCCCTCGGCACACACCTGCCCACGAAAGGTGGGGACTCTACGGGCGACGGCACCTGACTCAGCAGGCTGGTGTGACACGGGAGAAAGCTTCTAGCAGGAGGCATGGCATACGGTAGGTTTACCCACCGCAACAGACCCAACAGGTCCGACCGGAAGGCGGGAGCGTGGCCTCACGGGCCGGAGGGAATTCGCCACCGCAGGCGCCGGAAGTACTCCCAAGGGATTCGGGGACTGTGGGGACTCCCAGCACCGGCAAGCGCCCTCTCTTTTGCGTATTTCCGGCGCGACGGCCGACGTGATGACACCCTGAGCCGGCGCCGGTTGTGCGGGCCCGTTCACGCTTGTTCAGGGGCAGGTCCCGGAAGCAGCCCGTGCCGGGAGAGGCTGGTACTGGGGTCCGGGAATCCGGATCCTGGCCCAGCGGGTGGGCACGATGCGGCTGGGTTCCGGGACCTTTGCCGCCTGCTGTGTGGTGATCGAAGTGCTCGGGGTCGCGCTCTTCCTTCGGGGATTCTTCCCGACTCCGGTTCGTTCCTCTTCCAGGACGGAGCACCAGGCAGAGCCCCCTGCGCCCGAACCCTCGGCTGGTACGGACCCCTCCCCGGTCGTGTCCGCTCCCTGGGCCCCACTTTCGCCAAAGGACCCTCCTTAGGGGCCGCGCCTCTCGGACTTCTCGGGGCCCTCGAGTGCTCTCCTCTTCTCTTCTGGTCCCCACTCGCAGGAGTCCTCTTTTTACCGCCCCAGCCTCTCTCTGTATCCCACTACTTTGTGGCAACCAGCACTACCAGCCATACTTCGATCTCCTCCCTGGTGGCCGCGAAGAAAGCTCTCCACACCCAGGCTCCCGCCTCTCCCGACGTCTGCTCGTCCAGTCACAGCCCCTCCCCCTTCCCTGGACGAGCCGTTGCGTCACTCCCTTTTCGCTCAACAAGACACAGCAGATAAGATTCCTGCAGACCCCCTCCACCGCGTTTTCTTCTATGACATTCTTCCAAGACCCGCTTCCCCCCCGCCCCAGTAGCCCTCACCTACCCAGCAGTACACACTAGGTGAAGCCTCTCCCGATTTTGACCAGGTCCACGCAATACCAGCCACCGACCCTGTAGACACAGTTTATAGACGCTTGCCCATCCCCTACCTGCTGCACTGTGTTTGGAATCAAGCTCCCTAAATGCCAAATACCCAGGAATCTCACGAAGGGATTCCCCTTTCCCAGTACTCAACATGCAAAGGGCAATTCATGCTTAATACTGGGGCTCCTTCAGCTTCCTTGTCATCCCCGCACTGTCTGCCAATAACAGGTCCTTTTCTTTGGGTTGGGATAGGTACATATGACAGCATATGTGCTGGAGAAGTAGGCCAGAAGTAGATTATAAGGTGCTTGGGTGCTAAATACAGTTTAAAATTCAATTTCCTTTTTCCTTTCAAACATTTTTAGGAGCCAGTTCCAACTGGACCAAGCTCCCACCACCTCTATTCAGAAAAGTTGTTATTATGCTGATAGATGGCTTGAGAGATGATTTTGTGTTTGGGTCAAAGGGTGTGAAATTTATGCCCTACACAACTTATCTTGTGGAGAAAGGAGCATCTCACAGTTTTGTGGCTGAAGCAAAGCTGCCTACAGTTACTATGCCTCGAATCAAGGTAAACAGTTTGACTTAATGTGTTGTAAGTCATGACTTGGCTTTTTGGGAGGTTTGAAAGGGCTCTCTGTACTCTTACTTGGAGTCCCAATTTTAATTTGGTGGAAATTAGTTTAGTGCTGTCCACCTGGCTAGGGCAATAAAATACTGATGAAACCTCACAAGATAGGAGAGAACTGAGACCCATGATTTGTGTCTCTGGTCAAGTAGCCCAAAGTTCACACTTGATGGAAAGCATAAACTCTTTAGAGCCCAGATCATTCAGGTCAGCCTAATCCAAAAGATAGTGTCCTCCTTGCTAACCTGGTCTCTTCTTTAATCATCAGTGGGTCACTTACATTCCAGAAAGGAGCCTTTAGGGTTAATCTAGTTCAATCTCTTGACTTTATAGACAAGAAACAAATTCAGATAAGTTAGATGACTTGTCCACAACTGTGTGGTATAAATAATAACCAAACCTGCATGATCTGGCCTCAACAGTTATCACTGTTTCTACTGTATAACTCCCTTTGAGGTGTTCAGCCTAGTGAGTGTGGCTTTGAAGTGCATAGTGCTTTACTCATGAACTATGAGTGGGAAAAAAAAAAGAGTAAAGCTGTATTGATTGGCTCAAGAACTATTAAGCAACTACTATGTGTCAGTGCTGTAATGGGTATGCAGTTGGGGCAAATAGTATCTGCCTTCATGGAGCTTTTAGGCACTTATGAGAGACATAGCCATAAAGCAAATGAGCAGACAAATTAATTTGTAGTTTTAAAGTGTGATTAATGCATGATGATGAGAAAGAGCAGGATGTGATGCTCAGTACTGGGTGGGATGGGAGGGGGCTCAATTTAGATTGAGGGTCAGAAAAGTCTGCCTGAGGAAAGTACACTAGAGTTTAAACTGGAAGGGTGAGTAAAGGGGAGGTGGCAGAAAGGGACAGAGGAGCTTCAAAGTTTGTGAATATGTTGCTGGCATGGTAAAATTGTCTCTGGTTGAGCCTTACATCTATGGCTGATTGTGTGACACCTTATTTGGTGAGAAGGAGCCACGTCTTGATTCAGTATTTAGTAGGTACTCGGTAATTGTTTACTGGATGAATAAAACTATCTGGGATTCAAAGGATTAATACTGCATCTTTCATTGACTTATTTTCTTGAGTTTCCCACTGTCTGCAACTTTTGGATGTAGTGTGTCCTTCATTCAGCAGTATTTATTGAGCTTCTTCTATGTATCACACACTGTTGTCAGTAAGAGGGATTCAGTGAAGAACAAGACAGCAAGTGTCCTATCCTCATGGAGCTTAATTTCTAATTGAGGGGGCAGAAAATATGTAAGTATACAAATAATCAAGACAGTTTCAGAAAGTGATACGTGCTGTGGAAGGAATCAGGGAGGAGACTATGACAGTAATGAGGAACAGGGAGGAGTGGGGCACCTTTAGTCAAGAAGCTCAGGGATGGCCTCTCAAGAGTGCTCATTCTGCTGAGACCAGTCTTGTGAAAGCTAGAAGAAAGGTATCCAGGCTCCTCACCATCAGGAGCACTGATTTATCTGTTCTAGCAAAGGTGTGGAAGGAACCCATTCCTCCTTCATTCTGGTAAGGAATCTGAGTAGGTTTATAAGAAAGCATGTAAATGGGTGTGCAGGCTCCAGGCTATGTCCGGACCTGCATGTCGGCTGCTGTGTTATTAGAGCCTCCTGTTTCCAGCTCGTTTGTGTCCTTTCATGAAACCAGTATTGTGCTTCATTTTGTTTATTGTGTTTTCAGGCCTTTGCAAGTTCTTGCTTCTCATTCCCCAGCAAGAGGGGAGCTAGAACAGGAAATACATACTGGAGTTAGGGTTACACAGCCCTAGAATTTGGCAGGATTGGGTAGTATTGGCTAAGGTGTGTGTCCCCTACCTTGCCTCCAGTTAGGGAAGGGATATATTAATCTTGAGGTATTGATGCAGTTGTCACGAAACGCTGATCTTAACGACTCAAGACTAATAGCACTTTCATAGCACTTTCTCATGTTAACTAATTTGTGAATGCTTTTCCTTTCTTCAGGGAATGTATAGTAACAGTAAGGAGCAGGTACTGACCAACTGACTGCAGTGAGCACAGAGCACAGGCATTCTGTCATGCGCTGTCACAACAGCCCCATGACCTAGGCTCCATGAGGCAGGCACTGCCGCCTTCTCCGTTTTCCAGATGAGGAGACAGGCTTGACGTGGTAAAACCACACAGCTGGCATCAGAAACCAAACCTGGCCTATGTGTGTCCGGTTCCAGCGCCTCTGTTGGTCACTGCTGAACAGGGTGACCAGGCCACATCCTCTTCAGTAGTCTCTGCAGAGCCCTCCTTCAGTCTCAGAAGGCAAGAAACCACTGTTCCCAAGGCCACAACAACCGCAGGACGACCTCCAAGGTGATGGTAGACTTGGGCTCTCACTTAGACTTCCTAGGGCTCCCAGCTGCCTGCATGCTTCCTGGGGTGAAGGGTACCAGGTAGTCCCCACCCTCCTCAAAAATGTCAGTGGGAACACAGCCTAGTGTGGGAAGGAGGCAAGTACCTTATAAAAGCCCCTGGGAAAAGGATGGACAGATTAGACCACATGGAAACCAAAGCCCTTTATGTGGTGGAAGACACTATAAACCAAGTCAACTGACACATGGTAAACTGGAAAAATTATTTACAGTTGACATCACAAACGAGATGGTAAGCTCATGATGTGTAAAGAGAATCTTACCAAGGACAACAATCCAATGGCAAAGGATATAAAGAAATCCACAAAGGAAGACATTGAAATGGGAGTAAACATGAAAAGATTCTGTACTAGTAATCAGGGCAAGGCGACCTAAAGCAATCTGTAAGCGCAGTTTTTGTCTGTCACATTGTAAAAATGTAAAGGTTGATGATGACCTCTTCTTCATATGAGATGAGGTAGACAGGTACTGTCAACACTGAGCCAGCCCCTGCACTGCTGCCTCTCTGGTCCAGTGTGCTGTGGCCTCCAGCCAGGACTGTAGAAGTCTCCCAGCACCCCCTCGTCCCCAGGCCCCATCTTCAGGCCCTGCGCTCGTTTACATCTGCCTACTAACCCAGGCCTCAAGGCTGCCTGGTTCTGTCCCTGTTCACCTCTTCATCCTCATCTGAGCTGTCATTCATCTGCATAGCTCACACATCCTGCAAGCATGCTGCCCTCCTTCAGCCTTGGGGCTTTCACAGTTTGCTGTGTTCCCCTGGAGAGCCCCACTGTACCTCCCTTCCCCTCCCCTAGATGACAGGTCAGCCTTCAGGTCTCAGCTCAAATGGCACTTGCGTTGCAAGCTTGTTAAAATTCATGTCCATTAAAATGGTCTTGGTCCAAATACTGGAGTACTTTGTAGCTGCTAAAAAAAAAAAAAGTAGTAGCTGTGTGTTTTCTGGGAAGAGAAGTTCAGGATATGTTATTGAAAAATGAATACAGGTTGCAGAATGGTTTATTACCATTGTATATTTGTGATTATACACATACAGGAAAAATATGAAAGGGTACTTACCCAAAGTAACTGGTTACCTATAAGTAGTAAAATTTTGGGGTGAAAGAGAGGCTCACATTTAAAAAAAAATAATTTCATTGAGATAGAATTTTCATACAGTGAAGTGCAGACATTTTTATGTGTACAGTCTGATGAGATTTAACAAATGTGGTATATCCATCAACCCCCCACCTCAACTCTGGATTCTGATCCCCCACCCCAGGAGTGGTGGTTCTTGCTATCATTTTGTTTGTTTGTGAGTTACTTGCCTAAACTTGATCTGTAGAGTCTGTCTCCCCTGGAGTGCACAGTAACTAGTGTCTGCTTATTTTTGTTTTAAATTCTGGTTTTTATTTTTAAGCTGGTCTTGTGAAAGGTCACACCTAGGTGAGCATAGTTAGTGGTTAGCCAATGACTGGTCAGAGGTTGTGCTTAAACACCTAGGCCTTCCACCCTTTGCAGGGGTCTGTGTGTGGTTCATACTCACTGTTCAGGCACCTAATACGCCTGCCCTGTCAACTTTCTGTGTGAGTAGGGCCTCCTCTTCAGCTGGAAGGAATGGGTTACTAGGCACGGTCTGATCTCTCCTGAGTGCACAATCAGCCCCATGTGTGCACGCGGCTCTGTGGGCGCTTAGAGAAATCTGCTATACCTGTCTCATTCCCCAGACCCCATTTTTTTTTTTAATTTTAATTTCCCTTTAAGTAGGCTCCATGCCCAGCGTGGAGCCCAATGTGGGGCTTGAACTTACAACCCTGAGATCAAGACCTGAGCTGAGATCAAGAGTCAGATGCTTAACCAACTAAGCCACCCAGGTACCCCTAGCCCAGATCCCTTTTTTTTTTTTTAAAGATTTTATTTATTTATTTATCTATTTATTTATTTATTTGAGAGAAAGTGAGTGAGAAGGAGAGCACAAGCTGGGGGAGAGGCAGAGAGAGAGAGAGAGAAGCAGGCTCCCCACTGAGCAGGGAGCCCGACGATGCGGGGCTCGATCCCAGGACCCCGGGATCATGACCTGAGCTGAAGGCAGACGCTTAACCGACTGAGCTACCCAGGCGTTCCTAACCCAGATCCCATTTTTTTTTAAGATTTTATTTATTTGAGAGAGAGCACAAGCTGGGGGAGAGGGAGAGGGAGAAGCAGACTCCCCACTGAGCAGGGCCTGACGATGCAGGGCTCGATCCTAGGACCCTGGGATCATGACCTGAGCTGGAGGCAGACGCTTAACTGACTGAACCACCCAGGTTCCCCCCAGATCCCATTTTTAAATGTTGGGCTTGTCTTGTACCACAAACAGCATTGATGCCTTAGGCAGCTGTGATGTTGGCCTTCCTTGTTTTCAGCACATCCCTGGCATGGGACTTCTCCGTGCAGCTCCAGGTCAGATGGACCCCTCCGGGTCCCCATGGCCACTGTGTCACAGGGGGAGGGGGAGGGGGAGGAGGGCAGCCTCTGTTAAAACACCACAGATACTCACAGCTCTTCCTGAGATTCAGTAGTTTGTCTTGGATAAGAACTTCTCAATTTGTTGTATGTCCTTGGTAAGTTTTCAAAGTCTTGAAATGGTTGTTTTGGGCAGTTCTATCCCATTTTATTATTGCTCTTAGGGGAGAGAATTTGCTGAGCTCCTCTGACATTCCAGAAATCAGGTTAATTCATATTTGCTGTTTTTGCTGTTAAAGAAGACCTGGCGAAATTATGCCTATTGGCATGATACAGATTTCTGTTTATTTTCATTGCACAGGGCGGTCCCTGGATGCCAGTGTCATGGGTTGTTGGATAACTCTAGGTCACAGGAGACACATGACCCTTTACTATGGCCTCAGACTCTGTGCTAAAGCGAGGGTGGTTGTTGACAAAATTCTATGTCAAAAACGTATGGGGATACGTCACACCCACCCTTTCCTCCCAGAAATTATGGTGCTGTGTCTCTGTGTGTGTGTGCATGTGGAGCAGGGGTGTCCCACCAGCATCCCTGGGCCAGTTTACCATGAGAATTTCTAAGTGTTCTTGCTTAGAGACTGCTTTCCTTCCAGGGTGTGTGAGAGGCTGCTCGTTCACATGGCATGGACATTAGAATTGCTAGGTTGTAAGATGAGTACACGGAGTTTGCTCGTCACACAGAACAGATTTGAAGCTTAGGTGAGGACCTGATGGGAAGTGGAGTATACAGGTTTATGTTTTCCGTGCATACCACACTTTTTTTTGCCATTTTCTTCAGTTGCTATAACCTACAGCTTTTCTGTCCATCATGGTCGTCCATCTGCCCACAGCCTCCTCCTTTATCTGCTCATTGGCTGAAATCCAGTCAAGTCTTTGAGGTCAAGTTTGCTAGTGTGCCAGAACCTGTGTGCAGCTTTCTGCTCTGTCCTACCACTGACCCAGCTTCCAGTGTTGGGGGTGTCCTAGTTTTATGCTCTCCTCTTTCATCCGTAATACGATCCTCGGCGCTCCTTCCCATGCTACGCTTTGGATTCCGTAGTCTAATTTCTTGAATGTTTCCTCCTGCAGGCGTTGATGACAGGGAGCCTCCCTGGCTTCATCGATGTTGTCAGGAACCTCAATTCCCCTGCACTGCTGGAAGACAATGTGATCACACAGGCAAAAGCAGCTGGGAAAAGAATTATCTTTTATGGAGATGAAACATGGGTGAAATTATTCCCGAGGCATTTTGTGGAATATGATGGAACAACCTCATTTTTTGTGTCAGATTATACAGAGGTCAGTTTTTTTTAAATAAGAAAGCTTTGTCATACTAGATAGAGTCTGATACCCTGTCAGTGAGAGGCAACATTGTTTTGTATGTGGCTTTTATTAGTATACTGGGAGAGGTATGGAGAGATTGTAGACTTTGTTCATGCACATAATCAGTTACAACCCAGAGACATGAACCCTGTTGGAGATGTGAACAAAGTTCTCTTGGAACACCTGAGCACCTGTTGTTGTGGTACGGAGGGTTAGGAAGGGCTTCCCAGCAAGGAGCCATTTAAGCTGTTTTGAGAAGTGAGTGGGGACTTCCCAATGGACAGAATGGGGGTGGCAGCATTGGTACGAGGCAGAGCCTAAGGGTTCCAGAGGATCCTTGAGGCTACTGGTTTTCCTGTTAGTGCAGCAGTGTCCCCAGTGGGGAAGTAGGAGGACAGATGGTGAGCTGGGTGGAGTCAGGTGCTGAGGGGCATTGCACTGTGCTGGGAGTGCAGTCTCCAACAAGGAAAAAGGGTGTGATTAGACCTGTAGTTAGAAAATTGACCCTGGAAGCAGAGGGAGGCCCCACAGAGCAGAGACAAACCCACACCAGCTCAGTTTGCTGGGCCTGGTAGAGTGTTTGCAGTCTTGCTTACGTTAATACCCTTTGCTAAAGCTCACCTCTGTACATGCAGCAGTTAATGTCCAGGAGTGAGTTTCCCTGTCCTCTGTCTTATCACTCAGAGGCCCTTCCCTTTGTAGAGACTTTTCAGTGGGAGGGAGATGGGCCAGCTGAATGGTCAGGGCTGACCAGGCTCATGGTTCTGTTGGGGGCTCCTCGACCACTAGTTGCTCAGAGCTGTATCTCTTTCCTCCCAGAACAGCCTTCACGTAGGACACACTTAGATGCCCTCAACTTGACCCCACCGGTCCCCTGAACATCTGCTTAGTGTTAATTAATTCCCAGTAGGGGTCCCACAGAATGTTTGAGTTACCTGTATGGTATCTATACCTTAGAAACATGAGGACGGTATTAGTGACAGCTTAATCTAATGCTAATATTTGTTTAACTTTTTTATGACAGGTTTTTCTGTGTGTGTTTAGGGCTTTTTTTTTGGGGGGGGTTCTTTTCAGACTCTGAGTCCAGTTACCTAAAACAGATGCCTAGATTTTAAAAGGACTGTATCACTTTTCCTTGGAGAGTGTAGATCAAGGGAAATAAAGGAAGCTATTCATACGTACTTTTCCCCCTTTACAGGTAGATGATAATGTTACGAGGCATTTGGATAAAGTATTAAAAAGAGGGGATTGGGATGTGTTAATCCTCCACTACCTGGGACTGGACCACATTGGCCACGTCTCTGGGCCCAGCAGCCCTCTGATCGGGCACAAACTCCGGGAGATGGATAGCATCCTGATGAAGATCCACACCTCACTGCTGTCCGAGGTGAGGCTCACTATGGTGCGCTGTGCATCACCATGCCAGTGTCTCCTAGGAGATACCAAGTTTCTGAAGTGGACTTGAGACCTCTGTGAACGCCACGCCCACCATCACTCAGTTCGCCTGTAAGCACAGAGCGCAGGCTCAGCTTCCCAGCAGCTTTGACTGTGTCCACCATTGGCCCATTCATCCCACTACTAGTTCCTGAATGCCTGTCCGGGCATCTGTAGAGCTTATACTTTGGCAGGAAGGACAAATGAGGATAATCAATGAGTACATAAGTACTAGGCAAAGGGGACAGCAGCTGAGAGAAACAGAATGGTGAGAGCAGCTGTCCTTCAGGATGTGTGACACAGGAGCAGAGCCTTGAAGGGAAGGAGGGGCAGATATGCCCTCTGTGAAGGTGCATTCCAGGTGAAGAAGTAGCAAGAGCAGGGCAGAGCCTGCCCGGCACATCCAGGAGCAGCAGAGGCCCTTGGCTGGAGCCCCAGGCTGAGGGGCAATCCCACTTGACACATAAGGAGACAGGTGTGACAAGTCATGTGTCTAGGCTCTCATGGCTCAGCAGTGGCAAAGACAGAAGCCAGGCCCAAATCCTCTGCCCTGAGAGGCCCTAAATATAACCCTCCTGTGCTCCATGACCTCATATGATTCTATTTGTTTTATTTATGATATTATTTGTCTTGCACCCTTTGATCTAGCTGTAAGCTCACAGGTTAAAAAAAAAAAAAAGTCTAACTCATTTATAAAGAGTTACTAATGGGGCGCCTGGGTGGCTCAGATGGTTAAGCATCTGCCTTCAGCTCAGGTCATGATCGCAGGGTCCTGGGATCGAGCCCCGCATCAGGCTCCCTGCTCAGTGGGGAACCTGCTTCTCCCCCTCCCTCTGCTTCTCCCCCTGCTCATGTTCTCTCTCTCTCCCTGTATCTCTGTTGTCTCAAATGAATAAATAAAAAAATCTTTAAAAAAAGTTACTATTTATATAGTAAAGGTAAAATCTAAAGTCATTTTCTTAACAAGATCATGTGTTCTCCTCAGTCTGAATGCAATTGAAATATTTTTCCTTTGCCTTACAGGAGAGAGAGACTCTTGTACCCAATTTGCTGGTTCTTTGTGGTGATCATGGCATGTCAGAAACAGGAGGTCACGGCGCCTCTTCCGTGGAGGAGCTAAACACCGCCCTGATCTTAATCAGTTCTGCATTTGAAAGAAAACCTGGTGAGGATTTAGGAACGTTTACTGTTTTAAAACTGTATTTTATGCATCTGTTTTCTGTAGATCGATTTTAATTTTAAAAAATCATTTTTTGGAAGCTGTGTAAGTTTGAAATATCCTGAGCAATGTGAGGATGAAAATTAATGGGGCAAGGGGCAGCCAGGATTTGGAGTTTACATTTCTTACCCCAATTTTTAAAGTACAAATATTCTTTTTAGGAATTTTGTTGTATGAATGTGACTGCCTGGGTATCTGGAACTATTAATAAAAATTACCAGTAGCTTCGAGACATCTCAACACATGGGAACTGAAAGAAAGAAACATTAAAAATTAAAAATTTTTTTAAGATTGTACTTATTTATTTGAGAGAGAGACAGAGAGAGAAAGAAAACATCAGCAGGGGGGAGTGGGAAAGGGACAAGCAGACTCCCCGCCAAGCAGGGAGCCCGATGCGGGACTCGAACCCAGGACCCCAGGATCACGACCTGAGCCGAAGGCAGAGGCCCAACCAGCTGAACCACCCAGGCGCCCCAATCATTAAAATTTTTACAAACGATCTTTTGAAACTCTGAGGAGTCCTAGGGTCAGTCAGAGCAGAACCAACTGAGGCCCAGCGCTCCATCCCGGGCACGGGCCGGCCCAGCGCTCCATCCCGGGCACGGGCCACAGCCATGTGCCCTGCCCCCACCAGCCTGTACTTCCTCTGCCTCCTCACTTTGCAACACGCCCGCCTTCACTCACCGGTTACTTCTGAGTTGGACGCTCTCTGTCCCCCTCACGTGACCCTTCAGTACCACCAGGCGTTTCTGAACCCTAGGCCTGCCAGCTCCCGTTTGACTGGTTTTCTTCCCACCTCTTGCATTGCTGTCTAGTCTTTGCGAGCTTAGCCCCTGGCCCCTTCTGGACTGCCTCCTAGTTTCATTCTACCTTCACTCCTCCGATGACCTCGTCCACTCCCATAGATTTGTCTCTCTAGCTGTCTCCTCTTTTCCGATCTCCGGACTGTCTGTTCAGCTGCCTGACACCTCCACTTGAGTCTCCCAAAGGTAGAGCAACTGTGACAGCTTCACGTCTAATCTGCCCTCTCGTAATCCCCTGCTAGCAAATGGCACCTTCATGGGATTCTTCCAGGTAGAAATGTGGACATCCCACTTCACCCTCCGTCTCCCTTGCTCCCCACATTCCAGACCATCCCCAGTCTATACATAAAACTTTTCAGTAGCTGAACTTTGGATCAAGTAACAATCCCACGTGAGGCTTCTTTCCTACCCGCAGCTTCATCCTGAACCATATTACCATTCCTCACTGTGTCCTGGCCTCTACCCTTCACACAGGTCCTCCAGGTGACAAGCTCTTCCCCATGTGCCCAACTCCGTCATTGTCCGCCCCTCAGCCTGCTTGTCCATTCATCCCTGGTTTCAGCTGACGTCACTGGCTCATCCGTGAAACTAAATTGCCCTCCCTCTGTTCGTCATTCACAGCAGTCCACGCATGCTGCCCTCCTTCTTCACTTAGATTTTAATTACAGACTTATTTGTGTGATGCGTGTAACAGCCTCCTCCTCTCTGCGCCTCAATCTACAGTCAGGCAGCGCCAAATCTTTTTGTTCATTGGTACATGCTTGTCTCGGGCCTAAACATTGCCTGGTATGTGATGGGTGCCAAAAAGGATTGTCGAATGAATGAATCTCCCACTTGAGCGAGGATTGGTTGAGGAAGAATCTCTGTTGATTTCCTTCGATCTTTTTGCAACCCTTCCTCCTCTCAGACATCTGATCTCCTAAGATACAAGTCATTAGCTCTTGAAGGGACCTGAGCCTTCCTATTCTAGGTGTCTTACTGAAGCCTGTCTTCCAGTGAGCGCACACACTACCCACCAGAGCACCTGCCTTCTACACCTGGCTTTCCCACACTGTGTACCCAAAGCAGGGTCCCATGTGGCTCCCCTACCTGAGCGAGAGCCCCATGCCAGAAATGCCCTTTCCACTCATCCATCCGGCAGAGGTGTGCTGAGTTCCTGCCGTGGACTAGGCACTGTGCTGGACACTGTGGGCAGCCTCCACCCTCAGGGAGCTTGTAATCTGGGGAGCAAAAGAGACAACTAAGCCGGTGGTTTTTATTATAAGGATGTTAGGCTCATTGTTGAACTAAAGTGCTGATGTTTCATCTCCAAGACAGGTATTTAAGAATGTCCTCCTTGGGAGGCCCGACTGTGTCTTCAGTGCCAGGAACCACCAGGGAGGCTGCACGTGCAGGACACCTGACAGGGTGGTTCAGGTCCCTGACCTCAGTGCCAATAGTGGGTTCCAAGTTTTTTGTCACTTGTTTACTCGTGTCAAGAATGGTTGTGTTCAGTTGTCTTGTTATGCTTATTTTATGAGCCAGAACGGCACTGCAAGTAGCTCGCTCAGAGTCAGTATTAATTTCAGGACAGTAAACCCCCACTTACCCTCCTACCCCTAGCTGCCAGCAACTGCTAATCTTTTCTCCATCTCTGTCGATTTGCCTCTTCTGGACTTTTCCTGTAAATGGGCCCTGTAGTACGTGGCCTCGTGTGACTGGCTGCTTTCATTTGCGTAATGTTTTCAAGGTTCATCCAGGTTGTAGTGGTGGCAGGACTTCATTCCTTTCTTTGGCTAGGTTATGTTCCACGTGATGGATAGACCACATCATGTATCCATTCATTAGTTGGTAGACATATGGGTTGTTTCCACTTTTCAGCTATTATGAATAATGTTGCTGTGAACATTTGGGAAGTTTTTGTGTGGACAGATGTTTTCTTTTTTTTAAGATTTATTTATTTTAGAGAGAGAGAGCGAGAGAGTGTGTGCAAGCAGGGGGAGGGGCACAGGGAGAGGGAGACAAGCAGACTCCACGGTGAGTGGGGAGCCCAATGCGGGGCTTGATCCCAGGACCCTGAAATCATGACCTGAGCTGAAATCAAAAGTCGGACACTTAACTGACTGAGCCACCCAGGCGCCCCTGGACAGATGTTTTCATGTGGTGGTGTTTTCTTTCTCCAGTACAGTTTTGCCCCACCTACCTTCTCTGTGCTGTTATTGTCACATATGGTACATTTCCTTTTTTTTTTTTTTTTAAGGTTTTATTCATTTATTTGAGAAAGAGAGCAAGCGAGCATGAGTGAAGGGTATCTGCTTCTCCCTCAAGAGAGATCACTGAGCAGGGAGCCCAGTGTGGGGCTTGATCCGAGGACCCCAGGATCATGACCTGAGGCAAAGGCAGACGCTTAAGCAACTGAGCCACCCAAGCGCCCCAAATACAGAACGTTTCTACTATATACGTATATTTTATATAATGGCTTTTTAAATGTGTTCTTATGCTGTTTTATAATTGTATAATTACTTTGCTTGTTTTATGGATCAAAATTAACATCTAGAGTCACTTGTTTTCAGCCTGAAGAACCTCCTTAGCATTCCTTATAATGCAGGTTTGCTAGCAATAAATAGTTTTTGTTGTTGTTCGTTTTTAATCTGGGCTATCTTTATTATGCCTTCATTTCTAAAAGATAGTTTTGCGGGGCACCTGGGTGGCTCAGTCGTTAAGCGTCTGCCTCCGGCTTAGATCATGATCCCAGGGTCCTGGGATCGAGCCCCGCATCGGGTTCCCTGCTTGGTGGGAGGCCTGCTTCTCCCTCTCCCACTCCCCCTGCTTGTGTTCCCTCTCTCACTATCTCTCTCTCCGTCAAATAAATAAATAAAATAAATAAACAAATAAAAGATAGTTTTGCTGGGTAGAAGACTCTGAGCTGACCATTCTTCTCTCTTTCAGTACTTTGGGTGCTCTGTCCCACTGCCTTCTGGCTTGCACGGCTTCTGATGAGACATCCTATCAGTCTGACTGGGCTTTCCTTGTCTTGTCTGCCAGCACTTTCATTATATGTCCGTGTGTTTTGTGCTTATCCAACTGGGAGTTCACTGAGCCTCTTGGATGTGTAGATTAATGGTTTTCATCAAATTTGGGAGTTTCTGTTTTTTTCAGATTGTATAATTTTATCAATCTGCCTTTAAATTTGTTGATTCTTCTGCCAGTTCAGTGCAACTGTAGCGAATTTTTCATTTCGGTTATTGTATTTCTCATCTTCACAGTTTCCATTGATTCTTTTCTTTATAATTTCTGTCTCTTTGTTGATAATCTCTATTGGATGACACATTGTCTTCAGACCTTCCTTTACTTGTCTATGCATGTTTCCTGTAGCTCTCTGAACGTGTATGTGGTGGCTGCTTGCAAGCCCATCTGTTACCTTTAGGGGTCTGGGCCCTTTACTGGAAGGTTCTGTTGCTTTTTCTTCTGAGTCATCCTTTCCTGCTGCTTTGCGTAATTGCTCAGTGTTAGGTGAAAACTGACCATTCCAAATAATATATTGCAGCAACTCTGGATTCTGACCCCCAGCCCCTGCCCCTGGGGCTGTCATCATAATTGTTCCCTTGTGTATTTCCTGAGCAGCAGGGCTGGGCCACTTCAGTGCAGTCCCTCTCCCGCAGCACGGAGTCTGCTGTGGCTCTCGTGCTGGCGCAGCCGCCCTGGGTGACAGCGGTCTCACTGACGCCTTGTGCCTCTCTCTCTCTGTGATGGCTGTGCCAGGCTGTTGCCTCTGTTGCCGTCACACCCAGCTTCAGGCTCCACTCATTGCCAGCCGATTGCCTGATTTTTGACAACTTATAATAAATGTGCTCCACAATCTGATGTCGTGTTTGAGCCCCTTTGCAGGGTCATTTTCGAGGCCATTCTCTGAGGTGGTTCTGACCCTTGTCTCCTGGCGCTCTCTGCGAGCACCCAGCTGGCCTGTGGTTTAGCTTGTGGCTGTCATGAAGCTACCAGCCTCCTCTCAGCTGCCCACCTCCAAAATCTCCATTGTTTTCAAGAGCATTCCTAGGCTTGAATTCACCACCTTCTGTTTCAGACAAACTCAGTTCTTTCGTGGGGAGCTTTGCTCTGTTCTGTGGCCTGCCCTCGGCAAAATGAGCCACCGTTTCTAGTTATGGGCAGTGACAGCAGTCCCTTTCTCTTGGGGGCTCTGTGTAGTAGCCTCTGGTCTTTTCCACTAGCCTCTTCTGGGGGCAGCCTCCACCCTGCAAGCAGGCTGGGGTAGAAATTATGGGGCTGGGCAGAAAAAGAGAGTTCCCAGGCACTCAGCTGGAATTGAGCCTCTACACCACATAGCTGAGGAGGATGGGCAATGCTGGCAGCCTGTTCCTCCCCGGGAGAGCTCAGAGCCCTCACAGGGACCCAGGGGTGAGGGAGCCCCATGTTCTTTGCTGCATCCTCTCAGAGCAGAGTGTGTCCCACGGAGCTACAGGGGGGAGGGAGGGAGTCATGGTTCCTCAAGTGCCTCACACTCCCCTGTTCTTACCAAGCTTTCGGAGATTTTCTTGAACAAAGATTTCTTCATTTGCTGTATGACCCTAGATGGTTTCCAGAGGCTATAAATCATTGTGATGGTGGTGGTTTTTATAATTTTTGCCAGTTATGCTTGTTTTCCTGGCAAGCAGATCTACAGAGCTACTCAAGCCACCCTTCCTGATAGGTCTTTGAAGGCTTATTTGTATCCTACAGATTCATGTAAATTTTTGTTGCTTATTCTAATAAAAATGAATCTTAAGGTGTTTATTATTCTGAAAAATAAGCAGTTTTGAATTGTGTACCATGTGATTTCAAGTACCCCCATCCTGCTACTATCCATCCCCAGAGTTCTGACCTCATGCCTCTGCTCTGCCTCCACACAGGGCAGAGCAGGTATATTTTATGGTCTTCCTCCTGCTAACAGGATGTAAGCTCCATGAAGGGAGGGAGTTTGCCTGTTCTTTCATATTCTATCCCTCAAGCCCAGAATAGTGGCCTATAGTGGCTCTCTCATCAGTAATGTGTGAAAGGTGGCTTAGCTGGACGGAGCACATTGCCAGAGCCAGTGGAGAGGAGTCAGGTGGGGGAAGACCTGGGTGCTGGATGGGGAGAATGATTTTCTGAACTGCTTTTCCTTCTTCTACAGGATAAAACCCACTGTGTAATGTGGCCTCCCTTGTACTGGTATTACAGAATTACAGTTCTCAAAATATTGCTGGCAAGAGCTAGTCACACTAATCAGTAGAGCAAAATCAAGAGGCCAAATCTAAACCCCAGGAGATCTGGGCATTTGGTGACGAATGTGGGTGGCATTTCATATTAGTGGAGAAAAGACGAGGCATTCTGGAAGTTATGTCAGGACCTTCTGGAAAAAAATCATGCTGGGAATCCATCTCATTCTTTGAACCTGTGTAAATCCCAGATCAAAACATTTAAATGTTTTTTTAAAGACTCCTTATTATGTAAATTTTCAGACATACAAAACTAGTCTAAACAGTGTAATAAACCCCCAAGCCCACCACCCAGTTTCAGTGGTTATGGGCCAGTTATGGCCAATCTTTTTTTCTTTCTTTCTTTCTTTCTTTCTTTTTTTTTTAAGATTTTTATCTATTTATTTATTTGAGAGAGAGAGAGTGTGAGAGGGAGAGCATGATACGCGTGAGGGGCAGAGGGGGAAGCAGACTCCCCGCTGAGCAGGACCAGGCTGATCCCAGGATTCAGACCTGAGCCAGAGGCAACCGACAGCTGCCCAGGTGCCCCTGTTACGGACATTCTTACATCTTCTGTCCTCTGGCTTGTTTTCCTCTCCTGTTTTACTTGGAAGCAGGTGTCTAGAAGTTATGTGCTTTTCTTACTTTCTTAACATAGTCTTGATACTGTTAGCAAATTTAAAATACGGTATTAATTCCTTTATTCATCAAATGGTCAGTGTTCAAATTTCCAATGTCTGTCTCCCTCTTGAGTTGTTTGAGTTAAGATACCAATAAGATCCATGCACTGAGATTGGTTGGTGTGTCTCTTTATGTCTCCTCCGTCTATAGGTCCTCACTCCATCCTCTTCTATTTTACCACAATTTATTTGTTTTTTTTTTTAAGATTTTATTTATTTATTTGAGAGAGAGAGAATGAGAGATAGAGAGCATGAGAGGGAAGAGGGTCAGAGGGAGAAGCAGACTCCCCACTGAGTAGGGAGCCCGATGCGGGACTCGATCCCGGGACTCCAGGATCATGACCTGAGCCGAAGGCAGTCGCTTAACCAACTGAGCCACCCAGGCGCCCTCCACAATTTATTTGTTGAAGAAACCTGGTTATTTGTCCTGGGGAGTCTTCCTCTGCACTGTCTGCTGAGATGTCCTCTGTGAATCCTCTCCGCCCAGGAGGCAGATTCAGATCCCCTTGGTTTGGTTGGTTTTCATAAGGCTGTTTCCAGCAGGATGCACACAGTGTCTGACTGTGTTGTGAAGCCAGTAGCCATCGATGAACAACTAGTAATTCACTGGAGGTTGCAAACAGTGATACTTTAATTGTCTAATTCTTTTTTTCATTAACTAGACAGACTAATTCTGTAAGGAGAATCTTCCCCAATCTACTTTATTACCTAGCAGTACCATTTTTGTAACAGAGGTAGGAGTAAAGGTGAGTTATTCTTTCCACTTAATTTCCAGTTTCAGATCAATGAATTAGTTCACTGTGAGTTCACTAGCGTGCTTCAACTATGACCAATTAGGGTTTTGTGTTGTTGGTGTTCAGTAGCATTGTAAACTCATGGATTTGAGCATAGTTTGTTTCAATTCAGTATAAATATTATTCTTTTTAATATTCAGATTGTCCCATCTTTGGCCAGTAGGAGCCTCTGATTCAGATTAGCTCCTGAGTCCTTCCAACTTTAAGGTCTCAAACACCTTCGTATCTCTGAGGGCTCTGTTGTTGCTGGGTCTGAAAAGTTGTTCCAGCCTCTTGTGCACAATTCCTTGCCTAGACCTGGAATCAGCTGCTTTTCCAGGATTCCCTCGTTCCTTTCAGTGGAAAGGGATCTTTGAGGACCACCATCTCAGAGCTAGCAGTACTCATGGATATTTGCATAGTTATCATTTCTGGACAAAGCAAGGAAATCTTTTTAAGATAGAATTGGTCTTGGGCTTGTCTTATTACTTGCAATCCACATTCACTACTGTAAAATGAAATTCTTAGATCTTCATCTGTTCTCCCTTTCTCCCAAGCTTAGAATCCTGGTTGTCTACAATAGCCCGGATATGAGTATCACATAATGACCCACAATAGTCTCAGTATAACACCAGCACCACCACCTTCATCAGTGCCAAAAGCAGTTTAAGGTGGGCTTTTTGCTTTGGATTTTGTTTTGTTTCAGATCAAAGCACTTAATATGAGAAAATACTAGAAGAAAACAAATGATAATACTGGAGTAGAAGGTTCTTTCTAAGTATAACCCAAAAGCCATCAGTGGAGGGTTGGTCAAGAAAAGATTAATGTATTTGACCAAATTAAAAAGAAAAATTCTATACAACCAAAAAGTACCATAATCAAAGTAAAACCTCTACAAACCCACACTAGAGTGTCTAAGGTACTCCCACCAAGCACCAGCTCCCCTGGGTAGACTTCTCTGGTGGCCCCCTCAATTCCCCTCAGACCTGTATTGTAGTTGCACAGGGGGGAGGCGGGGGCAGCCGGGGGGTTGCTGGGTGTTCTCTTTACAGATGAGAAAAGTCTAACAAAGTCGAGTTCTTGTCCAAGGCATCAGCTGCATAGCGGGAGGGCAGGAGTGTGAGCCCGGTGTCCTGCTGTGGCACCCATTCTCCTTGCAAGGGTTAGTAGGGAGGCCAGTCATTGCTATGACTTGAAGCCCTTCAATTGCTGGGGCCATCAGTAGGCAGATGTCTTGTTTGTTGGAGTTGGTTATAGGCCTTGGCCCAGCTGAATCCAGCCTCATTCTGCTCTCCCCAGTTAGAGGTGCCTTCTACTGTTCAAGAGCCGCTGAGATGCCTGTGTTCATTCCTCAGTGCTGTGTAGACCTCTCTGAACCCACGGGGGTGGGGCCACCAGAGATCCACCATCATCCTGGTTCAGGAGGTTGACTGTTGACCTCACCAAAGCAACCATCCCTCAGCCATCTGCAGGGCTACCTTCTCTCTCCATGCCCAGCCCGGGCTCTGAAACTCACGCAATATTGAGTTTCTTGTGTTGGTATCTCTCCCACATATTGTATGCTACTTTGGGGAAGGCCCCGTGCCCACACAGAATGAGTGTTTAGTAAATTTGTTGACAGAAACACCAGTGAGGTGATTTCTCGATGAATGTACATGGAATGCTTTGAAGAGGTGCGTAATTCGTCAGAGCAGGTCAAGGGAAGGACCACCATCGTACACACATTTGAGAGCCCGTCACGTAAACCACTTTCTTTTCTCTAGGTGACATCAGACGTCCAAAGCATGTTCAACAGACTGACTTGGCTGCAACCCTAGCAATAGGGCTCGGTCTCCCGATCCCAGGGAGCAGTGTCGGCAGCCTCCTGTTCCCTACGGTGGAAGGGAGACCGGTGAGAGAACAGCTGAGGTTTTTACATTTAAATGCAGTGCAGCTCAGCAAATTGTTGCAAGAGAACGTGCCCTCATACACAAAAGGTAACTCAGTTAATAGACTACTTCCACTGCACCTGGTGTTTTCCTGTGTTCACCTCAGTCTTTGACTGTACTTCGGTTTTCTTAGAACCCGACCGTCACCGTTAGCAACACCCACAGATATAATGATCTACATCGAGCTCTTTCGTAAACGTATTCGTTCAACAAATAGGGAGTTTTTTCACGAAGTTCCTATCTGGCTGAGAACTGTTAAAGGCACCTGAGACACAGGGGCTCTGCCCTCATGGTAAGCTCCATGCAGAGAAGTGGCAGCAGCTATCAGATGGTGATGAGTGCCTCAGAAAAAGGGTGGAGTGGGGAGGGCATGGGGAGCGCAGGTGGCTGAGGGCTGTCGGGGCAGACGCCTGGCCTTTGAGACTCAGAGGGAGTGTGTGGCAGATGCAGGACCCTACAGTGGGGACGTGTCTGCACATTCAAAGGGTGACCAGGGGACAGAGTGGCCGGAGCAGGGTGAACCGGGGCAAAGCAGAAGGAGACGAGGTCAGAGGGATATGGAGGCCTTTTAGGCCTGGGGGGGCTCTTCTGTCGTGAGCTAGGTGCGGAGCTTATGCAGCCTTCCGTACAGAGTCTGAAATCTTCGAGCTGCATCTTCAGAGGCTCTCTCGGGTGCCCGTGTGGAGGGTTCTGCCTTGTGTTGTAGGAGAGTCTGAAGGCTGCTGCAGTACCCCAGTGAGAGGTGTGGTGAGGGCCCAGGCAGTGGCGTGCTATATCCAGCACAGATGGCAGCATTCCAGGTATATTTTGAAGGCAGTGCAAGCAGGATTTGCTGATGCACTGGATATAAGGTGCAGGTGAACCAGAGGCATAAGGAACAACTTGGCATGTTCAGCAGCGCAGTGGAAGAATGGGGTGACAATTACTGAAGTGTGGGAGCGGGGTGCTTGCGGGGTGAGGGGATTGGTGTTGAGGAAGCCAAGTAAAGAAAGAATTTTGGGAAGGGAGGAGTGAGCGGCCAAGTTGAATGCTGCTCAAGGTTAGATGAAATGAGGAACCAAGACTTGACCATTCATCTGGCAGGTGAGGTTACCAGCGACTTTGTCAGGAGTGGTGCCCGTAGAGTGCTGGGGGAAGGCTGGGCTGGGGTCAGGGCAGGGAAGGAAGTGGGGTGTGGAAATGGCTATTGTGTGAGGTGGATGGAGGCCAACACAGGGTATGTTGTTTATATATATTTTTTAAAGATTTTATTTATTTTTTGACAGAGAGAGACACAGTGAGAGAGGGAACACAAGCAAGGGGAGTGGGAGAGGGAGAAGCAGACTCCCCGCTGAGCAGGGAGCCCAGTGCAGGACTCGCTCCCGGGACTCCGGGATCATGGCCTGAGCCGAAGGCAGACGCTAATGACTGAGGCACCCAGGCGCCCCTGTTGTTTATATTTTTAAGCTGGGAGAAACTAAGGGGTATTTATATGCTGGTAGGAATGATCCAGAACAAGAGAGCACATCTCCCAAGGACCATCTTTTCAAACAATTTTTCTGACCATCAAGGTGCATCAAGGACAACATGTTTGGTGCTGGGACTGGGGCTGGTTTCAACGCCTAGTTTGAGGCAGCATTTAATGTGATGTTGGCAGCTTTTGCTACTTGAGAAAGTGGAGTACCGGTTAGTAGAGTGAATGCCCATGAGTTTGAGCTGAGATGTAGGCTGGTCTTGACTTGCCTGTGAAGACCAGCAAGGACTAGTGGGGTCCGGGGTGTCCTGAATGGTGGGGGATCTTAGGAGGCCAGCCCCTTCTTGGTGAGGTGGCCCCTGTGAGAGCAACTGCGTGAAAAGTGAGGCTGGCCCAGGTGCACATTTCAGTCCAGGGGAGAGACAATAGTTACTTCATTTGTTTTCAAAAGTAACTCGTGAGTTTGGTAGCTTTTGCAAATTTGTTATTGGTAATATGTGTCCTTTTTCCTGTACTAACAACCAATAAAACACCAAACAAAACCACAATGGGGGTTTTTTGCTTATTTCAGGAGGATCAGTAGGGAGAATGAAGCACTGCAGTGGGTGTGGCCAGAAAGAACCCTATGAGATGAGCAAAGGCCAGTCCCTGGCATGAGAAAGCCCTCTGTCTATACCATCAGTGATCCTGTTTCCTGAGACGAAACTGGGTACATGTCTGACACTGAAGTCAATTTCAGGGCCTCCCCTGATATCCAGCCCAATCTGATACAACTCTCCCAATTGCTCCCCTGACTTTTATTACAGTTGTACAGACTTTTCTCACCTCAGGACCTTTGCACGTGCTCCTCCCATTGACTGGATGCTCTTCCCCAGTTATCACCTGATGGATTTCTGGGCCACCTTCCACTTCAGCTTCAGTGTCAGACCTTCTTGTCCCCCACCCTCAACCCCAGATTTCAGTTTCTTCAGTGTTACCAAAAGTCACCCACATTCCCCTACTTTCCTCCATAGCATTTTTCACAATTTGTACTTACATGCACATGTGAGAACCCAGCTAGATCACAGGCCCAAGCAGGCAGGAACTATACCTGTTTGCACATAGCATGTAGTCAGTGCTCAGTAAATACTTGTTTGGATACATATACAGGTGTCCACTTCTTGATGATTCTAGGTGGTGGGGTATAGACACTGCTGCCCCCATGTCTCTGCGATTCTGGGTGTAGCCACAGGTGCCCCCATGTCTCTGTGACCTCAGGATGGTGGGGTGTAACAATTAAGCTTTCCATCCTAGGTCTAGACTAATTGAGTTTAGATCCCAGCCATCACCTGCCAACCCATGAGCTGGTGTCTGCGTGCCTTCTCTCTGGGGTGGGCATCGTTGTCATCCCTATCTCAGTTCATGGGGAAAGAACGGGCGTGAGGGGCTTGGAGTCACGCCGGCCACCAGCACTTGGTCACCTGGTATCCACAGCACTGGCAGGGCTTCAGGCATTTGGGCTGTGCTCAGGCTTATACAGCAACCCTAACCCTAATACTGCAAGACATGGCCTAGACCACCTTGGAAGAGCTCTGCTGGAAGTCGGAAGAGCACAATAAATACCATGGAGTCTCAGAAAGGAAGTTCTTGTTTTGCAGACTTAGTTGAGTCACCAGTAAGTCTGGTCCAGCTCCAGAAGGAAGCAAGGCAGCTTCCTGATGCTGAGCTGCCTGCCATTGCCGTCCCAGAGTGGGAGCCAGCAGCATTTGGGGCTGGGCTTCAGTCCAGGAGCTGTTCTGTCAGCCCTAGTATGCATTGGGTTGGGTCCTCTAGCTCGGCATCATGGCAGGAGGGGTCAGGCCGTGTGAAGAAGGGAAGCAGGTCTAAGGTGGGAAATTTGTAACACCAAGGGCCTATTAATGTAATGCCTTTCTAGGTTGTTTTTTGTTTTGTCTTTTAAAGATTTTATTTACTCATTAGAGAGAGAGAGCACACACAAGCGCGGGGAGCAGCAGAGGGAGAGGGAGAAGCAGGCTCCCCGCCGAGTAGGGAGCCCGATGCGGGGCTCCATCCCAGGACCCTGGGACCATGACCTGAGCCGAAGGCAGACGCTGAACCGACTGAGCCACCCCGGCGCCCCTGGGGTGTTTCTATATTGCATATTAAAGAAGAAAAGCTTGGAGAGACACTGAGAGAGAAAGGGGAGGGGGAGGAGGCAAGGGCAGGTGTGGGAGGGAGAGAAAGGTCAGCAGAGCAGTGGGCAGACGCCTGTATCCATGCTGTGTGCGGCTGTGTGCCTCGGGCCATGGCAGGCTGGCAGGCAGGCGGGATGTCCGAGGATTCATGAGCACCGTCGGCTGTTAGTTTAACTGAAGGCGTTGCTGGCCACCCCCTAAGGAAGAGTTCATCTTCATTAGGTAGCAGGCTTTATGCTCACACCACGTGCTGTGAATGACTGAATACTCTGAAATGATATATGTGCATGAATGTCTGTGATCTGTATGTGTAACCTTGTCCTCTTCTTGTTAGAGCCTGGATTTGAGCAGTTTAAAATGTCAGAGAGGTTGCATGGGAACTGGATCAGACTGTACTTGGAGGAAAATAACTCAGAAGTCCTTTTCAACCTGGGAGCCAAGGTTCGAAGGCAGTACTTGGATGCCCTGAGGACCCTGAGCCTGTCCCTGAGCAGACAAGTGGCCCAGTATGACATCTACTCGATGCTGGTGGGGACTGTCATGGTTTTGGAGGTACGGGAGCTTGTGTGGAGTTATGGCTCAGCTGTTAAACTGATTTGATATCTCAGCCAGAATATTGTAGTTTAAAGCATATAAAATATTATTTTTTCTGAAAATGGGAAAATACCAATTTCCTTGTTTGTTGAACTCTTTCATTGTGTGTCGTCACGCCCAGAGTATCATCAGGCGTCAAGTGGCTGTGCTCCACATGGCTGCATGTGTACGTTCTTGGCAGGTCACCAGAAATCGTGTTCAATGGGCTTTCTTCTGTTTCCAACATTCGAATAGCTGGCACAAGGTCAGGAGACAGGCTTTTTCTGAACAGTTCTCTCCGAGTCCAGCAGTCGTGGACACTGCTGCTGTTTTCCTGTTCCAGGTTCTAGCCCTGCTCCTACTCAGCATCCCGCAAGCTCTGAGCAGCGAGGCTGAACTGGAGGTTCCTCTCTGGTCGCCTGTGTTTTCTCTGCTGTTTTATTTGATGTTCCTGGTTCTTTCTGCTCTTCACGTCATTGTGTGCACCTCGGCCGAGAGTTCCTGCTATTTCTGTGGCCTCTCATGGCTGACAGCAGGCGGAGTGATGGCGTTGATCTCTGCACTGCTCTGTGCAGTCGGGTCTGCTCTTGCCAAGATGTTTGCCGATGGAAAATTCCTGAGCAAGGTAAGGCTCCTTCCTACACATAGGACCCTGGCTTTCTGAATAGGCCATTTTCTCTTATTTCAGCTGATGTTTCCCCTTCAATCAGACACTGGCTAAACACCAGGTGTGTATCAGGCGGAGTCAAGGAGCCAGGGACAGGAGCCCACGCTTCAGAGGGGCCAACGTGTGAGCATCCTGACTTCAGACACTCAGATCTGTGTTGTCAGGTCACGTGCCTCATTTCTTTATGGGAAAGACAGGGTCCCTGTGACCGTAAACATGACACTGTACAGAGCTGTTGGTCACAGAAGAATAGGCAGTTGGCTGATGGGCAGTGTGTGAATCAGACGTCTCTCCAAAAGAGTTTGAGCGGCAGCCAAGGGAAGAATGTTTCAGAGAGGAAAGAGTCAACTCGTTAGACCTTCTGGGAAGGTTGGCAGGAGGCCGGGACCCTGGCCTCACCCTGCCCCCCTTGGGAGTCCGTCCTGCCTTTTCTTTTCAAGACTGATGTTTTCTTTTAGATTTCTTAGAATCTTTGGCCCCTGACACCTTTATTCATGGTGGTGGTGGCAGACCAGTGAAGCAGAGGTGGACAGCCACAGTTGGTCCATGATGCCAGGAGCCCAAGGGACTCAGGGAAGTGACTCCAGCCCCACCCCCACCCCCAGTGCAGCTGCCTCACCTGGAAGCCATCCGATGCCCCTCCCTGCGTGCGTGCGTCTGAGGAGCTCACGGGTTGTTGTTTATGGCACATTTCTGTTCCCCGTTAGAGAGCATAGGTTTCCCTAGAGCCGTTTGGCTCCCTGGGGCCTAAACAGATTCCCGGGGTCTCTCGTTTTTTCTTATATAGGCTGTACACGATAAGTAGAGTAAATATTATTAGGTAGTTGTCAAATGACAGTCATTAAATTCTCATCTTTAATTTTAAATGCTTTCAGTTAGTATATTTAAAGGATAGTACTGTGATGCCAACTTTGTTGTTTCAATAGAATTGACCGTTTTAATGAAAACTGTCTGGATTTCTGGAAAAGTCATGGCAAAATTAGGTGTCTGCTTTGGTGGAATATATCTGGGGGGTTCTTTGGTTTCAAGTAGCAGGAACTGACTGTGGACCACCCCTGAAGACCTCAGGCTCCCCGGGAAAGGGTGAGGGTTCCAGAAGGGCTGGTAGGTGAGGTCTCGGAGCTGCAGACCTGCCCAGATGGCGTGGGTCACTCAGCTTAGGGCTCGCAGTCCAGGGAGACAACTGCCCATGCCCCGGGAGGGTAGGCAGTCCCATCAGCGCAGGAGATGGGTGTGGGGCATGAGGAGCAGCATGTACCTGTCACAGCAGGTTATGCTCTATGAGCAAGAACTTGAAGTGCATGTGGTGGGAGTTGTGTAATTTTTATATTTTTCCTCAAAAAATGCACTTTCCTTTTACAGAATCCAGCTCATCCAAAGGCACGATGGTCAGAGTTAGATGTTCTTATCTTACTCGGGACCATGGGCCACGTGCTGAGTCTGGGTGCAAGCAGCTTCATCGAGGAGGAGCACCAGACCTGGTATTTCCTCATTAATACCCTGTGTCTGGCTCTGTGTCACGAAATCTACAGAAACTGCTTTCTGAGGGACGACTGTGAGCCCCAGCAATGCTCACACGTGGAGGAGGGATTCGTCAGCCCTGCACCAGCATTACAGGACAGGAGCATCTGCTGTAACATGTTAGAGCCCCACAGAGTGTCTAAGGGCCCCACTTCCCTTGACACGCTCAGAGGCTATGAGAAGTGGATGGTGTTAGCAAGCCCATGGGTGATACTTACCTGCTGTCGGCTGCTGCGGTCACTAAACCAGACGGGTGTGCAGTGGGCCCACCGGCCTGACCTGGGGCATTGGCTCACCAGGTGAGAGCATGAGCCGTGGCCTTAGGCCAGACCTTGCATGGTTGAACTGACCACACAGTCTTCTTTTTCAAAATGTAGGCCTGTTTTTCATATCCAGAGCAGAAGTGGTGTTTGAGATCTGAAGCAATGGAAACATAGACCGTAAGCCATGATTTAATGTTGAAAGATGGGTTTATTTGAGTTTTTTTAATTGCTGAATCACTGTAATTGTTTGTTTGAAAACCTTTGAGTTTTAAAATGACAACTGCAGCAAGGATGTAGTTTTGTCACTTGCTGCCACCTCCCTGACAAGGGAGGGCTGGGACGGGGCCACGCTCCCTCTGGCCACCCACTCCTCTCTCCCCACCCTGAAGCCAGTGGCTGGACAGCCTAGTCAAAAGTATAGCACATGGGGAGGATCAAAGCAAAGAGAGGGAACTGGGACAGAAAAGGTCAAGATTTGGCTGTATCAGGGCGCCTGGGTGGCCCAGTCAGTCAAGTGTCTGACTCTTGATTTCAGCTCAGGTCATGGTCTCAGGGTCGGGAGATTGAGCCTCATGTTGGGCTCCACACTCAGCATGGAATCTGCTCGAGATTCTATCTCTCTCCCTCTGCTTCTGCCTCTACCCCCCCCCCCGCCCCGTGCATTCTCTCTCTCTCTCTCTCAAAAAATTTAAAAAAAAAGATATATATATATATGTATTTTTAAATTTATTTATTTATCTATCTGAAAGAGAGAGCGAGAGAGTGCCCACAAGCAGGGGGAGCGGCAGAGAGAGAAGCAGACTCCCCGCTGAGCAAGGACCCAATGTGATGCGGGGCTCCATCCCAGGATCCTGGGATCATGACCTGAGCCAAGGATAGACGCTTAACCGCCTAAGCCACCCAGGCGCCCCTATGTTATACATTTTAATTGTCTGTCAGTGAAGACTTAGAAAACTAAAGTAGAAGGAAAAGAACAGAATGGACATTTGTTTCCTGTTGCTGTGAAGGACTAACATGAAAATCACCAGCAGGAGGCGGGGCTCAGGACAGTGCCAGACATGTTCCTAAAGGAGGGAATGCCGAAAGAAAGACAAGGGACATGCTCGCCCTCCTGGGGATCGGGGAGCTTTGGGTCAAGCAACAAGGGGTGAGTTTACTCAGAAGAGGAAGCAGAAGGGAGCTGAGGCACCTGACCAAGCGTGTAAGGTTGGGACCGCCCGGGACCGCCCAGTGGCCTGAGGCACCTGACCAAGCATGTAAGGTTGGGAGAGCCCGGGACCGCCCAGTGGCCTCACTTCTTATTTTTCTGGAGAGTTGAAGCAGTGCAGGAGAATGTGCTGATTCCCAGGTCCTGATGCACCTCCCCGCCCTCCCCCACACTCCTCAGTCTGGACTCTTCCCAACAGGATGCCCCCCTCCTGCATCATGAGTCTTCCCTGTGTTGCTGAGTTACTCCTGTTTGTGAAGAGGTGGCAGTGCGGCCCCATTTCTCTTCATAGCAGAGCTTCTGGGGAGGCATGTAAACTCACCTTCCTTATTGCTATTTTTCAGTTGTTATAATTAACAATCCAGGAGAGTGCACAATACACAGTTTAAAGGGCAACAGTGAATGGACACCCAGGTGACCGCCTCCCAGAGCAAGGACCAGGGCAGGGCCAGGCCCCAGCATGACCCCTGTCACCACCTGCCATCCCTGGGCCCATGTCTTGACACTGGCCACATCTTTCCTCTGAGTCTTTTCCAAGTAGTTTTTCCACTGATGTGTGTTCACTTTGGCAAGATAGTCACTCATCCACTTAACAACTCTGAGTGTCTGGGCTTTGTGAGCACGAGCTGTGGTGAATGACACAGAAAAGAATCCTGCCTTCCAGCACAGCCCTCCCGAGGTAGCAGGATGGTGGGCCAGGGCCAGGCAGAGAGGGGGGCCCAGCTCTGCTGTGACAGCTTTGTGCTCCCAGTGGAGATGCTCAGCCCCTCTGCAAAGTCTCCCTGCCTGGGAACGAGCAGACACTCTTCGAATGAGTCAGTCTGTGCCAATGAGTGAATGAGAGAGAATCACGCCGGGACGTGCTTATCTCCCATGAGCAGGGTATTCGCTGGTAAATCCATTGTGCCCAGAGTCTCTTCACCTCTGGGTGGGGAAGGTGGGGCTGCCAGGGGAGCCAGTGGATAGTGTTTTGTACAGATCACTGCACTGGCCAGTGAAGGCCTGGTGGCAGGGGCCGTTTGTGAATGGAAATGAGAGTTCGGGGTAGCCGTCCTTCATTGGTTACATTTTAAGAAACTTTGAATTTAAATCACCAATGATTTTCTTTTCTTTTTTGCTTTTCAGAAACATCAGCTGAGTTCTTAGAAAGCCACTTGATGTAGATCTATAACACCGCCAGTTACACTTGTTAGTAATTTGGGGGCTTTTCCATTTCATTTCAGCTCAGATCACAAAGCCGAACTCTCTGTTCTGGCTGCCCTTTCGCTCATCGTGATTTTCGCACTGGTTCAGAGGAGGTGCTCTCTGACGTCAAAAGTAGCCATGGCACTTGGGCTGCTGGGCGTCTATTGCTACCGGGCGGCCATTGGAAATGTCCTGTTCCCATGGCAACGAGACAGCAAAGACATTTCAAAGTAAGTGCACTGGCAAATCGATTTCATGTTTTAGGTACTAAAGCAGGCCATGCAGTCTTGAGAACTTTGGAGTTGGTTCCTGCAAATTGTGATCTCAGCAGTTAGTAGAGCCTGACAAGGAATGCATCAGTGAACTGATTCTTTTAGCCTCTTTGTTTTGGGAGGAGAGAGACAAATAATGCAGTAAGGTCACTGAGCTTTCTTTTTTAAAATAAGGGGTTCTCTGAAAATAAGGAATTTAAAGGGTTTACTTTTGCTCAGTCAGGACATAGTAACAGGAATCACAAAGAGTGGATGCCTCCTAGCAGTTGGGAAATAAAGCACACCAGAAAAATCAGCTCTCCCATAATTTACGGTGAGCTCCGGGGGTGGGGAGGGGCCCCTCAGTGCTGAGTCATGAAGGCCACTTTTTGTCACAAATTGGCAGCTTTTCTTTTTTTAATGGTGATGTGGGGTGGGGTGAGCAGAGGCCATCCTGGAGGCTGTTTGTAAAACGTGTTAAGAACCTTGAGTGTGTCCAGCCCTCTGACCCGGGCGCCCTCTTACGGAATGTACCTCAGGAATCCACCCAGAGACGAGGCCTGAAACCGGGACACAGGCAGGCTCTCTGAAAACTGATTTACAGGTGCACATAATACAAAACAAGGCAATTGGCCAACAGTGGTGGGATGAGCCTCTGAATGATGTTAAAGCTCTGTGCTGACTAGTGTGTTTTCATAGAAGACATGAAGATGTGGATCGACAGGCTGTAAAACTATTGTATGACCCCATCTTATGAAGTATGTACATATTTTTTTTATGTTTGTATGAAAGACTAAAATAGGTAATTGGTTGTGATTATATTTAGGACATGGAATCACAGGTAGCTTGTGATCTTCCTTTTCATGCATTTTTTTATTGCTTTTCTAGTCAGAGAAAGAAAAGCAAATGTCATCTTCTCTGAAAAGGTCAAGGTGTAAGCTGAGGGCTGTGACCAGGCTGTGTGGGTGCCCAGGAGCCAGGGGGCACACCTGGAAGCAGGACCTGCCAACGGTAGGGGCAGTTGAGGTGATGCCAAGAGCCTGGCTGAGGTGACAGCAGGGTGGCAGGCCTTCTCCTGAGGCAGCAAGGTCAGGTAGGGGGAGGATGGTGGGGAGACATCTCAAAGGCTGTCCACTTTGGAGCCTGAGACTCTGAGCAGATGTCAAGGCTGGGCGTCACGTTTGAGGGTGTTCAAGTGTGAAACATGAATACATTCCTCATTTCCTCTCAGATCAATGCACCTAATTTCGTGATCACTCATCTCAAGACTTGGACCACTTGCCTTTTGTGGATGCCACAGCATATACCTTGTTGGTGTCCAGAGCATAGACCAGTGCACCCTTTCATTAACCTGCAGTGCTTGTCTCCCATTCTTCCTGGAAAATGCTTCCATTCCCCACCCCCATCTATCCTGGTTCTAGATCCCTCTCACTTCTAGCTCTACCCCAATTCTGGAGCCATCCAGGTTCTAGCTCTAACAGCTGCTTCTCACTGTTCAGTCTGTAGCTGTCCATCGATACTCTAAAATCTTCCTTTACTTCTGACTTTCTTCACCACTCTGAATCCCAGGCTTGGCTGGAGTGGAAGGCCAGATTGCCATGGTCCTAGACGTGCGGGAATGGCAGCATGGTTTAGGGCAAGGAGTTGGACCCTAGGAGGCACCCTTTTGTGCCGTCTTTCCTGTTCACCCCGCAGACTGCCCCGGTGTTCTTCCGCTCTAATGACTCGGGACCTGGGCTGGTTGCTCCTTTAACCCTGTGGGTCAGTCATTAGCTCTCCGTTTCGTACACGCCTTGGCGACGGGGTTGCACCTGACCCCAGCTCCTTGGCCAGTGTGTGACCCCATGGCAAGTGTCTACACACGGGAGGAGGTACACAGCAGACAGTGGTCTGTCGATTTACACTATGCTTTAATAAAAGGAATTTTTCTAAGTGCATAAACCTTCCTAAGAAAATCTGAGATAGGAAAATTCAGTTTTTCAAAACAGATACAGGAAAATTCAGTTTTTTAAAACAGATACATTATTATGGTGATGATTTCATTTAAAATTTAATTTACTGGGCGCCTGGGTGGCTCAGTCGGTTAAGCGACTGCCTTCGGCTCAGGTCATGATCCTGGAGTCCTGGGATCGAGTCCCATATCAGGCTCCCTGCTCAGCAGGGAGTCTGCTTCTCCCTCTGACCCTCTTCCCTCTCGTGCTCTCTATCTCTCATTCTCTCTCTCTCTCAAATAAGTAAATAAAATCTTTAAAAAATAAAATAAAATAAAATAAAATAAAATTTAATTTACTTAGCATTACTTTAAATGATTAGCTTTTCTTGTATATATAAAATATTTGATTTATGAAATTTATTTAAAATGTGTTTTAGGGATGCATGTGTTTCATAAGATGAAATTTTTGATAGAGCATCATAAATTATATCCTTTACAAATAATTGGAAGTGAAGTGCTAAAATAATTTTTTTTTTTTTTTTTAGATTTTATTTGTTTATTTGAGAGAGAGAGTTAGGGAGAGAGAGCACAGGCAGGGGGAGGAGCAGAGGGAGAGGGAGAAGCAGACCCCCCGCTGAGCAGGGAGCCCGACAACACGGGTCTTGACCCCAGGACCCTGAGATCATGACCTGAGTGAAGGCAGACGCTTCACCGACTGAGCCACCCAGGCACCCCTAAAATATTTCTTAATAATCCTTAATACTTGTGTGCCGCACACTTTACCTGTGTTCTCTTGTTTAATTCCCAGGACAGCTTATGAAGTGTAGGTACCATTTCTCTTCATTTTAGGAATGATGAAGTGATCGTCAGAAGCCTTAACTAACTTCCCCCAACAGCAGAGCTAGTAAGCGGCAGAGTCCTGACTAACCTCGCCCTGACCTTCTCTAGGCCCCACATTGTGCACTGCACTTGGGTGCTTGGTTGTAAACACGTCCAAATGTATCTTAACATTATGAACTTAGGGACGTTTCTGATAGAGCTTGGCCTCATCCTGTTGCAGTGGTCTTTCAGACTCACCGTGAAGCCACTGGATGGTTTTTCCAGCACCCTGCAGGTGATGGCTCTAGTCTTGCACCAGGCTATCCTTGGGCCAAATGAGCAAGATTTCCCAGAAGCCGGCTCCACCACAGAAGTGCACAGAGAGAGGACAGGCCTGCCAGCCTCTGGGCAAAGGGGGTCCTGGGGGGCTGATACGCAGAAGCAGACGCCCCCACTTCCACAGAGTCACCCAGGTGGGCGGGTGCTGCGGCTTATCTAGTCAGCTAAGTAGACACGTGGTTTTCATGGGAAGAATATGTATGAGTTTTTTGAGCTGGTGCTAACGAATCAAACTTGTTTTGCTTTTTTTTTTTTTAGGGGTGTTATTGAAGCTCGTTTTGTTCATGTCTTTGTCCTTGGCATTCTGTTCACGGGCACCAAAGACTTGCTTAAATCTCAAGTCATTGCTGCAGACTTCACAATCAAGACTGTGGGTTTATGGGAGATATATAGTGGATTAGTTCTTCTGGCCGCTTTGCTTTTTAGACCACATAATCTGCCAGTCTTAGTGTTTAGCCTCTTCATTCAAACTATAATGACTAAATTCATCTGGAAGCCTCTGAGGCATGACGCAGCTGAGATCACTATAATGCATTATTGGTTCGGTCAAGCATTCTTCTATTTCCAGGTAGGTTTTCATTATTATCGTGGATAGAAATCTATTAACTTTTTATATGTCATTTATCTTTTTTCTTTGAGAAAATTTACCATAAGTTGGGAAGTTAGAAAGGTTGTTCAGTGAAGGAACTTTCAGTGTGGTGTGGGGAATGATGCCTAGATCCTGTGTGTATTTGATAGGATAAAATACAACTTAGTTATCTAAGACTGACACCCTTGGTATGGACCCAGGGGTGCTTAAGACAGCGTATTAAGCACTGTACGTTGTGTACTGGATCTGTTTACCACGACCCATTAGGGACACCCATCACAGTTCCATTGCTTTACCTGATGAAGTGATGACCGAACTCCCTCTGCCCGTTCCCCTGGCCATCAGTGCCGAGTGCTGTTGGGTGTCCTTACTTGGCTCTCAGTCCCCCCTGGGGCCCCGTGGTCATCATGTCTTCTCTCCAGTGTTAAAGGGCCCACCAGAGGCAAGTCTAAGCTGCCTCTGGGATGGATCTCAGAGTTTGCCTACATGCTTGGAGCGGCACCTGGACAGGTGGACAGAGGGACCAGCTCCTGGTCTGGGAGGGACTCAGTTCCATCCCAGCCTTCCCGCATCTCTGCTCTGGTTCAGGGGGCCCCACACTCCACTACCGGCTCTGCACCCTCTGGCAGAGGAACTGTGCACAAGCCCCTGAGCATCTCTGTTGTTTTCCCATCTTTATGGTGAGGGTCTGTACTGTCTCTGTGCACCAGGTTCTCCCTCCTCTTTCAGTCCCTGGGGACTTGCGTGGTCTGTGTGTCCCCACAGGTGGGCCTGGGGCTTCTTCCCTCTGCCCTTCCCACTTCTCCCTGCTTTGCCGGCACTCCTGGTCTCATCCACAGAGCAGCCCCCCCGCCACTCCACTGTTTTCTCTCTGTTCCCGGAAGCCCAGAGAGGGGTGAGGGGGTGGGGGTAGTTCTAGAAATCCATGTCCTGGAGGATGTGACCTGACCCTCAGACCCTCCTTACTATCCATCTCCCCTGGAGGACCCCCGTACTTCTCAGTCTAGCCCTACACGTGGGTGGCTGTAGCCCCGACACTGGTGTCCATCGCTTCTAAGCCAGATGGCCTCTGGCAGCACCTGCTGTGCCCTAGTCTCATCTATAAAATGGGCTGCTCCACAGCTGTCTCCCCCTCGGCTGCTATAAGGGTCGAGTAGTGACAAACAGGAGGTAGGTATCCTGTGTAGTCGCTCTCTGTGCTTGCTGGTGTTCCACAGGACCTGTAGGGAAGGCATGACTGGGGTCTGTAGGACCTGGAGAGTGACTGCACCTCCCTGGAGTTGCTGCCCATCCCGGGAGGTGTTGGTGACTGAGGGCCACACTGACGAGCAGCTCACAGCGCCTGGAGACGTGCCGGTCAGTTCCGCCCCATTGCAGGCTGGCCTCTGTTGAGCCTCACGGTCTTTCAGCTGTGTGTGTCTCCATGGTGTCAAGCAGCCCCATCTCAAAGGCCACAACTTTTCTTACCTATCAGAAGAAATGTAAAAGGTCACCAGCCTTGTGGATGTGAGGGAATGCAGTTTGCCCAGGAATTCCAGAATGCCCGCTGGGAAGGGGAAGAAGATAAAGGAGGCAGTTGTAAACACTGCACCTCGAGCTGCAGAGGAGAGAGGCGTGGGTCTGGAGTCTGCTTCTGGGTGAGACCTGCTCTGCCTTGTTGGTAGAGACACCCCTGTGTCAGGGTTCTTTCACGCTTGGCCATTCAGTGTAACTGATGTGTTGCTGTAGAAGGACTTTAAGCTTTGCTAAGCATTCCAGAAATCTCTAGATGGCTTGTCAGCCTCACAGTCCTCACTTTGAAAGTCACGCACAGGCCTCTTCTGGTGGTGGCCTCCGTCCAGGAGTTCTGCGTCTCTGACCATGAGTGCCCGGGAGGGGAATGGGAATGCCATCACCGCGGAAAATCACCACGCCCCTCTCCCTTGTCCAGGCTCCCGGGCACCGTGCTGGACAGCGACCATGTCCAGTGAGCACAGAGCGCCCCAGGGGTGTATGGATAGCCAGAGCTCCTTGTGGGTGTGGTCCTGGCATATCTGCAGATAATGGCCTGGTGCTTGCGGACTGGTCGCGTGGTAGACCCTGCTGGCACAGGTGGTGAGAATCCAGTGGGCTGCCTCTGAGTCCAGAAGAAGGAGGTGGCTGCCGGTTAGGCACCCTGGCCCGCACTGAGGCCTTGGTGTCAGGAAGACTGACAGAGCCACGGTCATGCCCCGAGCGAGGAGACCGCCTCACATTCTGTGTGCTCCTTTGTGGCACGTAGCCACATTCCACGGGGAGGTGATGAGGCATCCATGATGGCGCACGGTACTGGTACTTGGCAGCGGAATGCGCGTGTCCGATACCACCGGTGCCCCTGCAGCGTCACCGGTCCATGCTGGGGGTCTGTCGGCACGCAAAATCAGCACAGACCCTGGCGCATCAGGCAGTGACCCATAGCAATGCAGGCCTCCCTCGTCTCAACCCTGCCCATAGCCCTTCCGTCACGGTCAGGTTTCCTGGGAGAAGACCTGCAGGCTTGCTGCCCCTCCTTCCTGCCCTCAGCTCGGGGACACCTGGTTGCACAGGGGTTGGGAGTGTGGTACCCAGCTGGCCTCCTCTGGGTCTCTGTACCTCAGTGTCCCACCAGTTCACTGAGAGCCACAATGGCACAACGTCAGGACTGTGGAGGATGAAATGAGTGGATGCAAGTAAAGCCCCAGAGCAGGCGACTTCGCAGTGTTGGAACCGTGCGTCTGTCATTGTCATGCCTCCCCTCCTGCAGCACTTGGAACTCTCGTTCTTCCCTCTTCTCAGCAGCTCTGGCGTCTCCTCAGTCTGTAGTGAGGGGCTTCTAAGTAGGAATTAAGTAATCAAGAGAGAGCCCAGGCAGCCACGGGCCAAGTGGCTGAAGGGGAAGCTGCACAGTGGAGGTTTCTGTCAGGGGAGGGGCCCGCTGTAACAGGGTGGTAAGGACGGGAGTACATGCGTGTCTTTGAGATACTTGGGAGGTCTGCCACCATGACCCGGTGGCCGCCTGCAATGACACAGCGAAGGAGGAGGTGGTGGGGTTCCACTGTCCCATTTGTGAAGCCATAAACACCCAGCTGGAGTTGTGTCCTGGGCCATTGATAAGTGGTTCCAGGAGGGGCCTTAGTTGGACTGGGACAGACAAATGTCAAACTTATAAATGTCCGGAGTAGCTGAGGAAAGGACACCAGCAGTGGTAAAGACCGAAAGTGGAGAGAAGAGCTGAATCTAGGAGAGGTTTCCCTTGGATGCAAACCCCACCCTCCTTCCTATGCAGGATGAGCTATGCATTACCCCCAGGGCTGGGTGGTGACCCACCGGGGTCTCGGGTCTGACACACCAAGCCCTCCCTGTGACCAGCGTGCCCTGTTCTGCCTAACAGCGGTGTCCACCCATTGAAGGAGCCATTTGGCAACACCACCCCCAGCCTCCCCTTGGCCACTTTGCCTCCCAAGGCCAGGTGCAACCCTCCGGACGGGTCCCCCAGCACAGGGAGGTCAGCATGTCTGTCTCAGGTAGATAGAAGCTTTGCTTGTATCCACTCAGAGCTGAGAGGAGTTTGGAATTTGCCATAGTTCATCAGCAGACCTTTATTTGTTTAGTTTCTTGAAGGTAGAAGACGTTTCATTTGTTCTTCCCCACCTGGAAGCAAGGTGGGAAAGGGGTGGGCGGGCACCTGGGGCTCCCATGTGTCCATGTCGCCATGACCGCATGTGGCTATTTGTGGTTGCTGGTGGCCGTGTCAGTGCTGCTTCTCCCTGTGTTCCAGGGAAACTCCAACAGCATAGCCACGGTGGATGTCTCAGCGGGCTTCGTGGGCCTGGACACCTACATGGAGGTCCCAGCTATGTTCCTGACAGCGTTTGCCACGTTTGCAGGGCCTGTGCTGTGGGCCAGCCATTTAGTGAGCTTCCTGAGCTCAGAAACCAGCAGGTGAGGCTTCTTCTTTGTCTTTCAGCACTAAATCTGATGGGAGGTTGACAATTTGAAGAGAGCATCTTACTCCAGATACAGGGTTCCAAACCCCAAGGGCCAAAAGGTCTTCATCAGTTTTCTTTTCCTTAAATAAGAGTGAACAGTCCACAGCATGTGGGCCAGAGGCAGGTGTAAGTGCAGGTCTGTGGCCACCCTGTGTCTGGTTGGCTGGGGAGGCTGCGGGGCTCTGTAGCTTCAGCTGCTCTCTTCCAGCTCCTACCACAATGTGGTTGCCTGGGGCACAAGAAGGAAAATCTCTCCTGGTTTCTCTGCTTGCTGGTGACCTCGTTGGGTGGGGCAGGCAGGGAGGGATCTGCTGTTCGGGGCGTGAAGACGAGACATGCTGGCTGTCACCTCCAGGGTCCCTGCTGCAGAGAGGAGCCTGCAGAGGCCCAAAGGGCTTCAGGCTTGGTGCCCGTGCCCTGCCCTGCCACCGAGAGGCCTCCTCAGGCTCCACGTGGCCCCCAAACCAACGGGGCAGCTGACGCCACCCTCCTGCCCATCACGCTCCTTGGTGCTTTGTTACTTGTTTATGCATTGGTCCTCCCAGAAAGAGGGCTTCCTAAGGCGGGGACTTTGCAGTCTTTGGGCACCACGGTGACTCAGGGCCTGGGTCCAGCCTGGCAGAGTTTGGCCTGAGTGGTATGTGGGCTGTCTGATTCTGTAAAATGGGGTGATGGTGTTGCCTCCTGAGGTTGAGGGGCCTTCGTGAGGAGTTCCACGGGTGCTGCAGGTGGTGTGAGCAGGCATGCTGTGTCTGTCAGGGCTCCCCTGGTGCCCCACTCCCAGAAGCACCTTCCCATTTCTTAAGCTACTCGGTTAACCCACAGGCATGCCCCCCCGCCCCCGCCCAGATGCCAGCATCTTGCTCAGGTGCAGGACCAGCCTCCACATGCTGAGTGGTCCGTGTCTGCAGGGCGCAGACAGTTAGGGAGGTCCTGTCTGCAGGGCGCAGACAGTTAGGGAGACCCTAGGAGGACACTGTTCCTGCCAAATGTACCCCTGTGTCTCCAGTCTTCCAGGGGGAAGAACTGGAACTTGGCTTTAACCAGAGCCTTGGAAAGCCTGGCCTCTGAGGATTTGTGAGGTGAAGTGAGTGAATGATGGAACTTGTCATTTGGAAGGAAGTTACCTTCAAGAATAGGTTAGATTTATGTAATGATTGTGTCGATGGTTTGAAAAGAAAAGGAGGGCATGCGTGTGCTTTGAGGGCTTGCACATGCTTGAGAATGCTCTTTGCTGTTAATTTGCTTAGCAAACACTCTCAGGCCAGTGTCCCCAGACCAGATGCTCCACTGGGCAGCACAAAGCAGAGCTCAAAACGTGTATCTCATCCTGTGTGATTTTCTTTTCATTATGTTTCATAACATTTGTGATGCATTATATAGTAGTACATGCACATGATTTTTAAACATATCTGTTGCAAAATTTGGGGCTGCACTATTCACAGATATTTTGCAGGTTGAGACAGTAGAGAGTGACAGGACAGCCTCCTGCAGCTGTTGTGCCCTTGGGTGGGTGGGCTCCTGCCCACCAGACTGACCAGATTGCGCGGGGGTGTCCCAGGAACAAGAGTTACCATGGTCATTTTCAAAATAAAAATATTGATTATGTGTATGTTCATGCCTTATATGATGCAAAAGTGGAGTATACTAATACACATTCCCTTTTTATTAACAGCGGTTCTGCACTGGGTCATGCTTGCTTCTGCTATGCACTGATCTGTTCTTTTCCAGTCTCTGCGTATATCATTTTGGTGACATCCCTCCGTTACCATTTATTTATATGGAGTGTGTTTTCTCCAAAACTCCTTTATGAGGGGATGCATATCCTCATCACAGCTGCCATCTGTGCATTCTTCACAGCCATGGATCAAACTAACACGAAGTCTTAGGCACTGGAGAAACAATGTATTTTTAAGGTCTACTATTCACTTCATGCTTTTGTTTCTTTTTTTATTAATTTTTTTTTCAAGGTACGGGCCCCTATTCACTTCATGCAGTTGGGTAGTGAAAAAAAAATCTGTCTAAATGCAAGGACGTTCTAAAGAAAATTGTGAATTCTACAAAGTTGAATAGTTTCAGTTTCTTTCACTGCTGTACTTGAATTTAGATTAAATAGTAGTTTAAAAGGTCACTTTAAAATATTTAGTTTCGGGGTTCCTGGGTGGCTCAGTCGTTAAGCGGCTGCCTTCGGCTCAGGTCATGATCCCAGGGTTCTGGGATCGAGTCCCGCATCGGGCTCCCTGCTCAGCGGGAAGCCTGCTTCTCCCTCTCCCGCTCCCCCTGCTTGTGTTCCCTCTCTCGCTGTGTCTCTCTCTGTCAAATAAATAAAATAAAATATTTAGTTTGAATATGAATCATATTCCCCTGTTGACAATCACTCCATAAAGTTCTGAACTTTTAATTTCCTCTGGATAATATTTCACTCAAATATCTGTGTTTAAATTGATGAATAAAGATGTCTCAGGTTTATTGTGGTGTTTGTGGACCTCAGAAAGCCTGGGAACTCTGGGAGAAGGTTTACCTGCTGCTGGAGTTTACCTCGAAGAACCCAGAACCCTTAATGACCCTAGAAACCACTGGAGGTCCCAAGGAGCATTAGTGTGTGTTACATCTGTCAACATTAAGACATTTCAAAAACTATTCGTTGAAAGTAAAGATATAAACTCATTCCATCTTAACATAGAATATTTTTAAGAAAAATAACTTTTCCAAAACAAGAATATTTACTGAGGAGAGCGGCATTGTTTTACGTTTTTGCACATCTTTAGTGTCTTAATTGAAGATTAAGTTCTTCAATTAGAGTAGGTTAGATTCTGCATTCAGTCTGTTGTCATCTGTGAAGTAGTCACATAGATATGTAGTTGGGAAAGGGAGGAATATTTTATTTTTTATTTAAATTCAGTTAATTAACAGTGTATTATTAGTTTCAGAGGTAGAGTTCAGTGACTCATCAGTCTTATATAACACCCAATGCTCATTACATCACGTGCCCACCTTAATGTCCATCACCCAATTACCCCATCCCCCACCCCCCCTTCTCTCCAGCAGCCCTGTTTGTTTCCTATGACTAAGAGTCTCTTATGGTTTGTCTCCCTCTCTGTTGAAAGGGAGGAATATTTTAAAATCCTTTTTCTAATCACCGTGGATGTTCTTTTTGGCACTGCACTAAAACATGACAAACGATGGTTCTTTAATGGTTAATTGGAGAAAAAGCAAGTGCGTGCAAAACAGGTGAAGCCCCATTAAGGTCTGCACCTGAGGTAACAAGGTTACCTGGTTGACAAGTTCTCTGTCAGTGTACGATGCCATTGCGGGGAGCTGGGTAGACTGTACGTGGATCTTTCTGTATTATTTTTGCAACTTCTTGTGAGATTTACACTATTTGAAAATAAAAGTTATTTTAAAAAGGAAAAGAATAGTTGCAGTGTGGAATCTGAAACCGTGTCAGTGCACTTTGTGTTCTGCTTTATTAAAATTCACTGCTCTGCACTGCTCCCCAAATGGGTCTGTTACCCAGGTAGGATTCTGTAGTATCCTGTGGAAATAACACTTCTCTGCAGATGTTGACACGGTACAATATTCAGTACCAAAAATCACTTGTTATATTGCCAACAGTCTCCTCAGAAAAGTCTTCCAGCATTGGAAGCTCACAGTGGCAGATGCAAGTCCTCCAAAACTCTAACTTACATCTTTTAGCTTACGTAATGATTTGATATTTGTTTGCAAAATGGTCACCACTGTCAACCTAGTTAACGTCCATCACCACACATAGTTACAATTTTTTCTTGTGATAACAACTTTTACGATCTACTCTCTCTGAGATCCATAATACAGCATCCTAAACTATAGTCACCATGCTGCATGTTATACCCCCAGGACTTATTTTATAACTGGAAGTTTATACCTTTTACCCCATCACCCATTTCACCCACCTTCCACCCCTGCCTCTCTGGCAACCATCAGTCTGTTTTCTGTATCGATGAGCTTGGTTTTTTGTTTGTTTAGATTCCACATATAAGTGAGATCATACAGTATTTGTCTTTCTCTGTCTGACTTGTGTCACTTAGCATAATGCCCTCAGGATCCATCTATGTTGTCACAAATGGCAAGATTTTCTTCTTTTTTGTGTCTGAGTAGTGTGTGTGTGTGTGTGTGTGTGTGTGTGTGTGTGTGTGCGTGCGCACACACGCGTCTACATCATGTTTTCTTTATCCATTCATCCATCAGTGGACACTTAGTTTGTCTTCGTATCTTGGCTATTGTAAATAATGCTGTTATGAATGCAGGAGTGCAGATATCTTTTTGAGTTAGTGTTTTTGTTTCCCTCAGATAAATATCCAGAAGTGCAATTGGTGTATTATATGGTAGTTCTATTTTTAACTTTTTGAGGAACCTCCATATCATTTCCACAGTGGCCACATCAATTTACATTCCCTCCAACAGTGCACAAGAGTTCCCTTTCTCCACATCCTCATCAACACCATTGTTATTTCTTGTCATTTGGATGGGAGAGTGTTTCCTAATGTACAGATATTTAATATTTACAAATATTTAAGTTTTTGTCACTTTCTAAAATTGTTTTTTCTAGTTACAGTACATCTCCCACTTCATAATCCATTCTGAAAATCCATTGTTTCATGCTAAAACACTAACTGGGGATCTGTTTTCCATTATTTTAAATAAAAAACTATGAGAATGCGATACATGTCATACCCAAGCCCCCAACCAGTTCCCTAAAATGTAACTACACTTAGCAAAATGTCTACATGTAAGTACCATGCTATCATATTAGGGAACAAAATGCTTAAAACCGGTTCCTGGTCATCAAATAGTTAATATAGTTATTAACTGGTGTCTTTTTTCATAGCTTTTTAAAATAGAAACTTAGAATCATTTTAAGTCATTTTCCTCTCCAATATAAGCATTTAAAGCTATAAATTTCCTCTTTTATTTTCACTATATTTACAAATTTTCATATGCTGCATTTCTATTATCATTCAGTTTGTAATATTTCCTGCTTCATTTTTATGGCCTAGCAGTTGGCTCGTCTTGTGCAATAGGGAAAAAAAAAAAAAGTAGGTTCAGCAATTGTTTGATGTGATGTCCTATAACTATCAGGCCAGAGTACTTGTTGTCAGCCAGACCTTCTACATCCTTACTGATTTGTTTTCTACTTATTCTTTCAATTGCCAAGAGGATAGCTAAAATTTCCAACTGTAATTATGAATTTATGTGTTTCTTAAATCTGTTAGTTTTTGCTTCATGTATTTTGCATTTCTATACACTAATAATGAAATAGCAAAAAGGAAAATTAAGAAAACAATTCCATTTCCAATTGCGCCAAAAGAGAATAAAATACCTACAAGTAAATTTAACCAGGGAGGTGAAAAACCTGTACTCTAAGAACTATAAGACATTGATAAAAACAACACAAATGGCAAGATATACCATGCTCATGGATCAAAGTAATAGTGTTAAAAATGTCCATATTACCACCCTCCAATTCTACGGATTTAGCGCAATTCCTAACAAAATACCAATTGTATTTTTCACAGAACTAGAACAAATATTCCTCAAATTTGTATAGGACCACGAAGACCTCAAATAGCCAAAGCAATTTTAAGAAAGAACAAAGCTGGAGGTATCACAATCCCAGATTTCCAGATATATTATGGAGCTATAATAAAAGAGTATGGTACTGGCACAGAAATAGACATATAGACCAATGGAAGAGGAGAGAGAAGCCAGAAATAAACTCAAGTTTATACGGTCAATTAATCTATCACAAAAGAGGCAGGAATATACAATGGTGAAAAGACACCTATTGTCTCTTCAGTAGATGGTGTTGGGAAAACCAGACAGCAACATAAACAAGAATGAAACACGACCACTTCCTTACACCGTACACAAAAATAAATCCAAAATGGATTAAAAACCTAAATGTGAGACCAGAGGAGAACATAGGCAATAATTTCTTTATTGGCTGTAGCAGCATTTCTCTGGATATGTCTTCTCAGGCAAAAGAAACAAAAGCAAAACTAAACTATGGGGACTGCACCAAACTAAAAAGCTTTTGCACAGTGAAGGAAACCATCAACAAACAAAAGGGCAAGCTACTGAATGGGAGAAGATACTTGCAAATGATATATCTGTTAAGGGATTAATATCCAAAATATATAAAGGACTCCTACTACTCAAAACCAAAAAAAAAAAAAAAAAAGATTTTATTTTATTATTTTTTTAAAGATTTGTTTATTTGAGAGAGAGAGAGAGAGTGCATGTGGCGGCGGGAGGGGGACAGAGTGCAGATCCTGACACAGGGCTCAATCTCACGACCCTGAGATCACAACCAGAACCAAAACCAAGAGTCGGATGCCTAACCCACTGTGTCACACAAGTCCCCCCACCCAAAAAAAAAAGATTTTAAAATGAGCAGACATTTGCATTTTTGCAAAGCAGAAATACAGATGGCCAACAGTTACATGAAAAGATGCTCCACATTGCTGATCACAGGTAAATGCAAATGAAAACCACAATGAGATGTCACCTCACACCAGTCAGAATGGTCAAAAAAGACAAGAAATAGCAAGTGGTGAGGGTGTGGAGAAAAGAGAACTCTCATGCACTACTGCTGGAATTGATAACTGATGCAACCACTGTGGAAAATATGGAATTTCCTCAAAAAATTAAAAACAGAAATACCATACGATCCAGGAATTCCATTCCTAGGAATTTACCCAAAGAAAACAAGAAACTAATCCAAAAAGTTATATTCACCCTATGTTTACTGCAGCATTAATTGCAGTAGCCAAGATAATGGAAGCAACCTAAATGTCCACTGATAGATGAATGGATAAAGAAGATATGGTATATATACACATTAGAATATAACTCAGCCATAAAAAAAATGAAATTCTGTTATTTATGACCTAGAGGGTACTAAGTGAAATATGCTAGCAGAGAAAGACAAGTACCATATGACGTCACTTACATGTGGAATCTAAAAAACAAGGTAACAGAAACAGAAACACTCATAAATACAGAGAACAGACTGGTTGCCAGGGTGGGATGTGGAGGGACAGGACAAATAGGCAAGGGGATTAAGAGTACAAACGCCCGGTAATAAATGACAGGGGATGAGAAATACGGCATAGGGGATGTAGTCCAATAACATTATAATAACACTGGTAACAGGTGGTGACTACACTTATTGTGGTGAGCATTGCATAATGTGTAGAAGTGCCAAATTACTGTGTTGTACATCTGAAGCTAATATAACATTGTATGTCAACTATACTTCAATAATAAAATTTTTAAAAATATTTTTAAAACCTCTTATTAGACATGTACATTGATATTTGTTCTGTCTTCCTGATATATTTACTTTATATCATTGTGAAATCTACTTTATCTCTGGTAATACTCTTTGTCTTAAAGTCTGTTTTATCTGATATTAATACTGCCACTTCAACTTTCTTTTGATTAGTGTTTGCATATAACTTCACCCTTTTGATTACAACCTACTCTGTCTGTTTAAAGTGTATTAAAGGCTCTTTAAATCAAAAACTAATGATGTAATGTATGGTGATTAACATAACAATAAAAAATTTAAAAAAAATAAAGGCTCTTTAACTCAAAAGTTAGGTCCTGTTCTTTTATCCAGTCTAACAGTCTCTGCCTTTTAATTGGAATATTTAGTCCATTTACATTTAATGTAATTATTTGTAGTGTTGGATTTAGAGCTGTGACTTTTCTATTTGTTTCACTTTTTGTCACTGTTGTCATTTCTTTCTTGCCTTCTTTAGATTAATTTAATACTTTTTAGTATTATATTTTATTTTCACCATAGTCTTTTATAAAAAAAAAAAGGCATCTTTTAGAATAGTTTTAGATATACAGAAAACTTCATTGGGAAGTACAGGGAGTTCTCATATTACAGTCCCCCCACACATAGCTTCTTTTATTAATATCTTGCATAAGTGAAGGACACTTGTTACAATTGGTGAGCCAATGTTGATACATTATTATTAGCTGAAGTCTATAGTTTACATTAGGGTTCACTCTTTGTCTTGAATATTTTATTAGTTCTGAGAAATGTGTAATGACATGTATCCACCATTATATTATTATATAGAATAATTTTACTGCCCTAAAAAATCCCCTTGTGCTCCACAGATTCATCCCTCCCTCCCCCGAACCCTTGGAAACCACTGATCTTTTTACTATCTCCATAGTTTTTTCTTTTCCAGACTGTCATACAGTTAGAATCATACAGTATATATGTAGCCCTTTTTTTTTTAAGATTTTATTTACCTATTTGAGAAAGAGAGCACGAGCAGAGGGGAGGGGCAGAGAGAGAGGGAGAAGCAGGCTCCCTGCTGGGAGCCTGGTGCGGGGCTTGATTCCAGGACCCTGAGATCATGACCGGAGCCGAAGGCAGACATTTAACACACTGAGCCACCCAGGCGCCCTATATGTAGCTTTTTCAAAGACTGGCTTCTTTCACTTAGCAACATGCATTTAGTTTCTCTGTATCATCTCATGGTTTAGCTCATCTCTCTCTCTCTTTTTTTTTTTTTAAACAAAGATGCCAGGAGGATAAGATGACTGCCCACCTGTTTGCCTGGCACTGTCTTGGTTTGTCTTATTCATTCATTCATTCATTCATTTTTGAGAGAGACGGGGAAGAGGCAGAGGGAGAGAGAGAATCTTAAGCAGACTCCACGTCCAGCACAGAGCCCAAGCCCAATGCAGGGCTCCATCTCACAACACTGAGATCATGACCTGAGCTGAAATCAAAGGTTGGGTGCTTAACTGACTGAGCCACCCAGATGCCCCTAGCTCATTTCTTTTTAGTACTGGTTAATATTTCATTGTCTGGAAGTACCACAGTTTATTTATCCACTAACCTATTGAAAGAGCTCTTGGTTGCTTCCAAGTTTTGGCAATTATGAATGAAGCTGCTATAAACATCTGTGACTGGCCAGTGTCACTTAACAAGAATTCAGCCCCACTTCCTGCCCATGAAGATCTTGGGACATAGTGTGCAGCTACATGCGGGGACCTGAAAGGAGCACGGGGAGATCCCCAATATTGACTTGCAGAGACCCACAGAGCCCATGTCAGGAGGGGATGAGGACTTGGGAAGGGAGGCCCATATGAAAAGAAAGCCTGGATTACTTGCCATGTTTGAATAAATGGAGATATACTTTCACTTTTGTCAAAAGTTGGGGATGACTTGGCCACAGGTTCATGGAAAACATCAGTCAGTTTTTAATTTCAAGGAAAACAAGAAAGACACTGTCGTCGTGGAACATTGTATACTTCACCTGTGGACAATGTCTATGATCTTAATAAAGTAGAATACTAATTTGGAAAAAAAAAAAAAAGGAAAAAAAAAAAGCCAAAACTCTACTGGTGGTGTGGGGAGAAAGGGTTGTGTATTGAGTTAGGGGTGTAAGTTCAATAGTAAGAAATCAGTAATCATGCCCAAAATTGAAATAAGAATTTCAGTGTAAATCCTTGTTTTCTATAAATTCAGAGGCATATTACCAAAGAGAGTGGTTGCTCAAAGGGGTGGAAATATGGAGTAGGAGAGTGAGAAAATAGTACAACTGACTGAAACTAGATGCATTATTAGCTTGATCTGAAATTGAAATATATGAGTGTAATTGACCAAAATACCAAATTAATCTGGAAAAAAATGACCATGATGATGAGACAAAGACACTGATGGAACTCAGTACCCCTTTATACAAAAATAAAAACAACAACAACAAAAAAAAACTCTTAACAAACTACAAATAGAAGAAAACACCCTTAATGTATTAAAAGGTATCGCCAAGATCCCAGGTGAACCCCATACTTGGTGATTTCAGTCCTGTCACCTCTACTTAAGTTTGTGTGGGAGATCTTAGAAAGAACACTTGGGACAGAAAACATGCAGAGGGCTTGGAGAGCAAGAAGCAAAACCATCAATAGTCACAGATGATACTGGAAATAGATAAGTTATTAGAACCGAGAGGAAATGTTCGCAATGTTGCTGGGGACAAGATCTGCATGCCAGGTCAACAATTGTCTTTAAACCAAACAAGTAGAAAATGTAGTTTTCAAACAGCATTGACAATAACCACAAAACTTGAAATGCATCTCAGGGAAAATCTGACAAAAGTCATGCAAGATATTTACAGAGAAAAATATTAAACTTTATTGACAGGCATAAAGGAAGACCCAAATAAGTGAAGAGATAGACACAGTTAAAGAAGGATGGATGGGCTCACAATTGTCAGGGTGGCATTCTGCCCAAATTAACATGCAGATCCAACATAGTTTTAGTCCACATCCTGACAAGGCTCTGTGTGCCACGCGACAGTCTCATCTGTGGAAAGGTCCAAGAACAACGCAGAAGACACTGAAAACAAATACAGACGCCTCCCTAACAATGGTGGAAATGCAAGTGAGAACAGCAAGATACCATTTCCCAACAAACAAGAAGACAAAGCGAGGGAGATGCTGAGAGAGGGGGCCAGGGCGTTTACTGCTGAGGGCCCTGTAACTCTAGGAACCCTGTCTCCACACTGCACGGTGCGGAGTACCCAGCAGCTCCTGGCAGAGCTGAGATGCACAGGTCCAACGTTCACAGCTGGGTGTGCGACCCACAGAAACAAGAGGGCAGGTAAAGGGTTTCCGTTGCTGTGTGGATTATGAAAGTGAACAAGGAAGTAATCCAGGAGTGTCTCAGTAGAGGGATGCTAAAGAAGCTGCGGTTTGTCTATACAACAGAATACAACACGTCCGTTAGAGTAAATACGCCAGAGGTACAGGGAGCACCACGAATCAATTTCAAAAACTTAACGTAATATGCTAAGTGCAAAACAGCGTACTGCATGAAGATTAACTACAGTATGGTACCATTATATGAAGCTTAAAAACATGCAAAAACAGGACTGTGTAAATGGTGCATGGACACACACTTTTGTGCTAGAAGCACTAAAATGTTCCTAGGACTGACCAACGGGAGATGAGGGGTGGTCTGAAGGTCAAGAAGGAAGCTCTGGCTGCTCCTGTAATACTTTATATATTTAAAAATAAAAGAGAAGGGGCGCCCGGGTGGCTCAATCTGTTGAGCATCTGCCTTCAGCTCAGGTCATGATCCCAGGGTCCTGGGATTGAGTCCCCCATCGGGCTTCCTGCTCAGCGGGGAGCCTGCTTCTCCCTCTGCCGCTCCCCCTGCTTGTGTTCCCTCTCTCTCTGATAAATAAATAAAATCTTAAAAAAATAAATAAACAAAAAGAGAAATATGGACCAAATATGGGGAATAACATTTTAAACTATTAAAATTTTAAAATTTGAGGGTTTTGTTTTGATGGCAATGCAAACTGAATCCAAATGGTGGATATACGTGTGTCATTTCTATGCAATACTTTAACATTTTCCCTAATCAAAATAAAAGAAGTGCGTAAGAGAAGAGACTATTCTAAGACCAATAGGCAGCCGCTCTACACATGCAGCTATCGAGCATTTGAAATGCAGCTGGTCCAAACTAAGATGTGCTCTACGTGCAAAATACAACCAGATTTCCAGATTTAGTGTGAAAAAAAAACAAAAACAAAAAACGAAGGTAAAATCTCTTTACCCTCTTGTTCTCCCCAGAACGAGCACACGCACTTGAATCAGGGCAAGTGGCAGGTTAGGAAGGGTGGGGCACCCTCTGGAATTCGGCATCTGGCCCAGCTGATGGCTGTTGAATGAAACACCGGATAAGCTGAGTTCGCAGAGTGCTGAGTTGAAGAGCTTGGAGATGGGTGTGTGCAGGGCATGTGGACAGGACTCCGGGGTAAGTGAGGGGGTGGGGGTGAGGCCACTCTGCCAAGAAGGGAAGATGTCGAATTTGGGGGAAAAGCTGAGTTGAGGGTCCTAAGGGACCCTGAAGGGGGTAGAGAGCAGGCCTTTGGCTGTAAGCACCCAGAGGTCTGGAAGGACATGGAGATTGTCATGCTACCCACCCCGTATCTGGGTTTACAGAACGCCCACAAATGCTGCTTAGAAACAGATCCTTGGGCTTGCCTTGCAGTTAGAACAAGGCCGAGGTCCCAGGCACCAGGAGAGACTGAGTTCAGGTGGCAGCTCCCACACCGGCTCCATCCTGGGCAGAACTGAGTTCCCAAAGTCTCAGTTTTCTCACCTATAAAGTCACTGTTCCCAGGATTAAAGGGGCAGAGAACCTTAGGTGCCCAGCCCATGCTGAGTGCTCCAGATAAGTTAGCCATTAATCAGGTGATGCCCACACCACTGGCAAAGATGATGGTGTGTACTCCAGGCTCCCCGTGGAATCCCGGGGGCTGGGCTGCAGTCTTCAGAAACCCTTGTTGGATGGGCAAGTGAGAGTGAGGCCTCTGGCAGCTGGTAAGGCCTTTCCACCCACCGCCCTGGCCTCAGGAATGGATGGGGTTGGCAGAGAGGTGAGGGAGCACAGTGAGCTCATGGCTGGGGGCAGCTCCACAATGGAGAACTCAAGTAATGCATTTAGGGAAAAATAACCTGAGTTACACCAAAAAGGCAAGAGGGACTCTCATGGGCATGCCCACTGGGACAAGTGTAGGAATGCAGAGCAGACACTGTCCTGCCGGTGAATTCAGGGGAGATCCCAGCAAAGGTGATGTCCCAGCTGAGCCAGGACAATGGGACACAGGGTCAGGGGACAGGGGACCGGCATTCTCACAGAGTGAGAACCGTGAACCAAGGCTGGAGTGAGACAGTAAGCAGAAAGAAAGCTCCGAAGATGAATAAGACAAAGACTGACCCAAGGTCCTGCAAATGTCCTGAGGTAGAGAGGCCTAGAGGAATCCTTGTCAGAGGGGGAAAGTCACTTTCATAATAGCCTGGTGTCCTGAACCCTTTGTCTCCCAGCTGGACTGGCAGCCCCCCCACCTCCCAGGCACTGAGGCCACTCCTGCCCCAACCCTGCATAGAGGGGAGTGTGGCATAGGCCTGTCTGGATTTGCAGAAGAATGCGGTTCTTGTGGCTGTTATCTCAAAATATTTGCAAATACAGCACATATAACTTATTTTCAGAAAGTTTTTCCCCTTGGGCAATTAATTTTAATGTTTCAGCTTTTTTTAGAATATTCATCTGGATGATCTATTCAGGTCTGCTGAGGGTTCCAACCGCTTCATTCTCGCACAGCATGTCCCAGGCAAGGAGTGCTGGTGCTCTGAGGTCCTCAGCAGCTAGCCCCGCACAGAAAGCAGGAAAGAATGAGCAAACTGCAAACCTCAACTGAGCTTTGCACTGAGTTCAGTATTGTCCCCCCAAAAGTTTGGTCCGCCCAGAGCATGGCCTTATTTGCAGATCACACCGGATTAGAGTGGGACCTAAATCCAATGAGAATCCAATGAGAATGTCCTTGTAAGTCACAGTGGAGGGCACACGGGGACAGACGGGAAGGCCGCATGAAGATGGGGCAGAGATTGGAACACCAGGGATCACTAGCAGCCACCAGAAGCCAGGAGAAAGGTCTGGTATCGATTCTTCCTCGGAGCTTCCAGGAGGACCCAACCCTGCCGACACCTTGATCTCAGGCCGCAGACTGTGAGAGAAGGCATCCAGTTTGTGGTGATTTGTGACAGAAGCCATAGGCAACGAATTCGCGCTCCAGGGGCCTGTGGTGGTCCAGGCCAGCCCCGCACTTTGCTCAAGAGACACACCCTCCTTTCTCTCCCAGTCAGCTCATTCTGCTTTCCCCATTGCACACCCAGGATCCGCTGTTTGCCACACTATTTATTCATAGAGCCTTACCAGATAGGAGCCTCTGGGCAGGTTGTCCCCAGCCCCTGGTAGCTCACAGAGAAGGCTGAAGGGTCAGGCTGGGACAGGTCCACCAGATTTTGCTTCCTTCAGGAAAAGGGCCGTTCTTGAAGAGCAGGTTCTGAGTAGGGTAGCATGATCTGACCCGTGTTCTAGGGAAATGATGCACCGGGGTGGAGGAGAAAAGGATCAGGCTGATGGTTTAGGAAAAGGGTAAAGACCACAGCAGGTACTCAAGGCCAAATCTGGGGCCTGGGTGTTGGGGAGAAAAGCAGGTGAGGCGGGGTACCCCTCCAGGTGCCTCCAGCAGAGCCAGGGCTGAGGCCGTGCGTGGCCAGAGTGGTGTCTGTCCACCCACCTACCTGTTCTGCACATCCCGGGGAGATCCGGCCACGCTCGGCCATAGTCTTCAGGGCCAGGACAAGACCCATGCAGAGACAAGGAGTAAAGGACTGTTGGTGTGTTTAAAGGAATGTGTTGTGCTTTAACACAGATTTTATTGATCCCAAAGTGACAAGACATTTTATTGACATTCTGTTGATAAATGGCAGATAAAAAGGCAAAACAGAGATCCGGGCTTCTCTAGATGAAACTCCCATGTATAAATAGAGTCCCCTCTAAACATGGAGATTTTAAGACAACTGTTATAAACACAGCTCTGGGAACCACCAGGTTTTCTCCTGTCACCCCAGGAAGTCCTTAGAGAATTCAGATTGGGGACACAATGATTCATGAATACTCTTTTCCTAAGTTCATTTTTTTTTCCATTTTGTTGGTGTTTTGTTCCTGTCAGTCACTGTGTTAAAGAGTGGCAAATCAAGCAGATACTGGATGACTTGGAAAGTCAACCAGTTGGCATTAGACTGCTGCTCTGTCTCATGTAAGAAATAGGTACATAGGTATGTAAAATTTATACATAACTATATGCCAGAATTCACTTTTCCTAAGGTTTCTGTCATTTATTAATTTTCTTTCTTGATGGGAAAGCAGTGCTTTGGGGCAATAATAACCTTGAGGGCACCCCAGGACGGCATGGCATGCAGGCAGCCCTCGCTCAGAAGGGGAATTGAGCTGAAGGTGACACAAAGAGGTCAGCACCGACAAGCCATGGCAGGTGTCTATGCAACACAGACCCACCTAAGCACCTAGGAGCTCAGCCTTCCCCACCCCACTGGCACCGACATCAGGGCAGCTCACTTGTGGCTGGCTGTGCTGTGGATTCTCATTGGATTCCATGCAGCTCAGCACCCACCAGGTACCCTCCAAGGCATGCTCCCCATGTGCAAATCCTACAACACTGCAAGGGGATGTGCCAGTCTGCAGCCCGGCCTCTCCAACTCGGACAGGTTCTACCTGGAGCCCTGGAAGCCATGGGCAGGGCTGCTGGTCTGGCCCTCAGACACTTCTCATGAGGCCGTGTGTGTCTGCATGCATGTCTGTGCATGCGTGTGCACACGTGTGTGTGTGTCCATGTGCACACATGTAATATATGTGTGCACATATTCATACACGGGCATACACATGCATTTGTGTTTGTGCGCACTTGTGTGTGTGCACATGTTCAAGGTCTCTGCCTGTACTGTGCCAGCACTAAAATCTTTAATCACCAGCTGCATGATCTTCATCACAAACACTATCTGACTGGTTTTTAAAATTAAATGATTGTTTAATTGAATTTCAGTCAAAAATTCAATTGTGTGGTTCAGATTTGTGTTGCCAAGGGCAGAGCACCCCTTCGGACAAAAGAAAGACACCTGAGACCCTGGGAGGGCCTGCTGATCAATCTAGGTAAACGTGCCTTATTTGGTGACTACCTCATGTGTTATCTTAAAGTGTTCCCTTAAAGACAAACAACCTTCATGTTAAAAATAATAACTTACAAACTCAGCACTAAGCCATGGAACAACTAAAATGTGTTTTGTTTCATTCTGGTACTTCGTCATAATCATGAACTCCGTCTGGCCACCACTAGACCAGCCAGGAGTTCATTATTATTCTGAGAAGCAGAGAAAGACCCACTTTAAGAAAGTTCCAAGGACTGGCATTATTTTCTAAGGGGCATAAGGAATCGATTTTAAAAACCTAAAACTTACAGGAAGTAGAATGGACGTGCATGAGAAGTGAGTGCCGCGAGGCAGGTGCCCATCAAGGCGTGGGAGTGGTCCCAAGGAAGTCAGTCCTAATTCAAAGGAAGCTCAGTAGCTTCATAATTCCCCACTCATTTCCCTGAGTACTGATCTTTGGAACAATGTAAGTTTAGGGAGACTTGATTTTATCTCCTCTAATAAACTCTAAAAAATAAAACCCTGGTATCCCACATCATTATATCAGCCTCTGTAAAGTGGAGTTAACAATATTTGTGGAGTTAGAAACACTCGCACCTTGAAAAATCTCATCTAGTCTATTGGTCACATAGAAGTTCGCCTTCTGTGGGGAAAAGCAGCTGCCGGCGCACCCCCAGATGCTCCCTGCTGCCCTGGCCAGATGACCACACAGATGGTGCGATGTTCTCGCTGGCTCCTGCACTGGCCTCACCCACCTCACCCCCTCTGCCTTCTGTTCTGTCCCAAGAAATGTCTGAAACTTTAGAGAGGTCACTGGTTTTGATTGCAAATTTGAAAGATTCATAAGGCAGGTAACATTTTAAGGTGTACAAATTAGTTTAAAGATGGAACACTTCAGAAAACAAGAAGGATACTGGGAGGTCTGACATCTTGTGTCCGTGCTGTTTGCTCTGTTGGGGTGGTCCCTGCCCAGGCCTTCCCACCATGTGTCCGCCCATCCGGGGTACACTGGTCTAGCCACCTCTGCTGTGTAAGCTCTGGGGGGTCAGCCTGGCAGCTGTCTATGAGACCTCTGCTCCAGGAGTGGGGAGCATCCCTGCTCAGGAGGCAGGAAACACCTGGCAATTCCTTCTCGATTTGACTTAGGTAGATGGGGGAAAGTATCTTAAAACCCACTTTTGCTGCCAAGTATCATATTTTTGGCATAAGGTTGTTGGTCAGTGGGCTGGTGATGCAGGGGCAGGAGAGGGACCAGGCTGTGAGGACCAGCAGTGGGACTAGCTGGGCCCTGCACTCAACCTGACTGAATCCAGAGGCTGAATATGGGCCAATATCTGAATAGAACTGTGGATGAGAACCTACTAAATTGACTGTGAATCATCCTCTTTCCTCAGGGGGCATCAACATAACAAAGAGGAAACACTGGCCTGTTGCCTCTGATCAGACCCCCATGTTACACAGGAATTGCCCGAGCATCAGCGTGATGGGTTTGCCACCTCCATGGATCAAGTGCTGATGGGTGACAGGTCTCCACTCCTCTGCGTGGATGTGGGACCTCCTCTCTCCAGTAGCCTCCGCAGCAGCTGGGCAGCCCGGCCAGGTCCCAGCGGGGATGGGGGCCTTGGTTGTCTAGGTATAGAGAACTCTGGTTTTGTGCAAGAGACCTGTGAGCTGAGGAGAAGTCTCATCCCAGAGCCTGGACCTGGAAACTCCGCCTTCATCCCTAAATCTGGCTACATTCCCACAATTAGAAGTGAACCCTATACACTATAAAGATATTACACACGATTTATTTAGCTTTTCTCACCTAAAGTGTTTTGTGTGGTGCTCACCCCCTGGCAGAGCACTGGGTGGGTCCACACCTCCCTTTGCAGGAGACACACACTCTTCAGGCCAGGGTGGGGCTCTGCTCCAAGCACCTTAAGAATTATCGGCATTCCTGTCTGGCGCCACAATTCTAGCACATGCAGTTGAATTACCTTTTCCCCAAGACTCTGAGCCAGCCTGGCTCCCAGCCAGCCCACCAGACTGGATGGAAACATGTTTTGCTGTCACCTAGAATGCATTTCATATCGTGTGTGTAAGTATGCACACATATGTATATCCTAAGGATATAAAAGTATGACCTTCACATCAATTAAGGCTATTTAAGGGGTGTATTTTTAAATGAAATGCTATAATAGGCAAAATTACCAGATTAATGAATTAATTAACAGGAAAATAATCTTTGCCAGAAAAACTATGACTGTGATTTTCCAAAATAAGATTGGATTGTTCATATATATTAACGAAAAATAAGCTCAGCTTTGCAGTAGAAACCCCACTGCCAGTTTCCAAAAAAAGAAATGTCTGAAAGTTAGCTTTAGGAAGAGGTTGGGTGGAGTCAACCACCTAGCAGAATACAACTGTTCAAATTCAACATTTGACCAACTTCTACCGTTTGCCCCAAACTGATTTGTGTGCCGACACCCCCTAACTCCAATTTGATGAATATCTCCAATAACATAGCAATTAATTTAACAAAGGAACTAACCAATTTTAAATTGCAATAAATTTACCAAACATTTTCACTGTTTATGGAGAGCTTTACAGTAAGAAAGTATCAACAAAAGCAGGCACATCCGTGTACAAAGTGTTGCTGTTGGGTGCTTTTTCACTTCTGCCAACCCTAAAAGTACCAGCTGCTCTGTCTTTCTGTCCTCTCAGCGAGGGTTCCTCCCGCGAAATCACCCTCGCTCTCTGAACTCTCTCACCCTGGACCGGACTTGCCAAAGAGAAGGGCGATGGGGGCGAGGCAACCCCAAAACATTTATTGTAAACTTTAAAATGGAATCCGGATACGAACAGACACAGAAAAGAAGAGGAACCTCCCAGACACAGAAATGATAATAGTGAAGGACCAGTCTCGCGGCGAGGAGCCCTCGGCGACGCGAGGCCAGTCCGCCCCTGAAGGTGCAACGCCACGCCAGCCCAGGTCCTCCCTCGCTGCGGTGGCCTGGCGGGGAGGCGCGCGCGGGCTCGAGCGCGGTCCGTCTGGGGTGGGCCCGGGGACTCAGCAGGCCCGGCTTGGCTCCCACGGGCGCCCCGCCTCGCAGGGCGGCCGGCAGCAGTAGGGGTAGGAGGCGTTGAGGTCGGGGTCCGAGGGCGCGTACCCTGGCAGCTCCACCGACGGGTGCCCCCCGCAGCACACCTCCACACCCGCCTCGTCGAACGCGTGGAAGACGCCCACGTTGATGTAGGAGACTGCGTGGTGCGCCGCGAAGCCCGCGCAGTCCCCCGGGGCTGCGAAGTCCGACTCCTCCGGGGACAGGATGGAAGCCTCGCTCGGCCGCGGCTGCAGCCGCCGCCCCCGCCGGCCCCGCCGGCCCCGCCGCGCCCGGGAGGCCGGCGGCTGCGCGCGGAGCCCGGGGCCGCCGCGGGGCCGCGCCAGGGCCCGGCCTCCCCTCCGCCGGCCGCGCCGGCCGCGCCGAGCCTGCGAAGACCTGTAGTTCTTGACCAGCAGGAGGCTGAGCAGGCCCAGGAGGCACTCGAGCGAGTTGAAGACGGTGGAAAGCACCAGGCCACGCTGGTAGTCCTTCAGCTGGCGGCACTTGGCGGACGTGGCGCTGTCCAGGGTGCTGCGGGCGCGCGGCGCGCCGGGGGCCGGGCCGGGGGCGGCGGCCGCGGGACCAGGGGCAGAGCCGGGGGCCGCGGCCGGCGCGCGGGGAGGCAGACAGTAGTGGGAGTACTTGCGTTCTACTAGGGACACGGTGTCGCCGTCGATCACGGCGCCCGCGAAGGCGCTGAGGACCCCGAGCATGAAGACGAGAACGCCGAGCAGGAGCAGGTTCTGGCTGTTCACTGGCCCTGAGGGCCCGGCTGCGGCCCCCGGCTCTCCCGGCGCAGCCTCTGGAGCCCCGGCCTGGGCCGCAGGGACCCCAAGCCCCGGGCCCGGCCCCGGCCCGGCGAGGGGCGCGTCCCGGGGCCCGCAGCAGAGCAGGGCGGCGCCGAGCAGCGAGAGGCCGGCGGCCAGCAGCAGCCCCGAGTAGAAGGCGCCGGCGGCCGCCCCCAGCCGGAACGGCTCCCCGCGCAGCTCCGAGCCCAGCGAGAAGCACTTGAGGCCGACGGCGGCGGCGCTGAGCGCGCAGGCGAGCAGGAGGCAGGAGGAGAGCGCGGCGCAGGCCCCGCGGACGCTCCACTTCATCCTCCGCGCCCGAGCCGGCCCGCACCCCGCGCGCCCGCCGCCGCCCGCCGCCGCCCCCGCCGCCTGCGCCTCCTCCCGGCGCCGCGCGGCCGGACCGCCGGCCTCCTCCTCATCCTCCCGCGTCCTCCCTGGCCCGCGCCGCCGCCGCCGGAGTCCGCATCCTCCGCCTCCCGCCGCCGCCGCCGCGGCCCCGCGCCGGGAACCGATGCGGCGCGGAGGACCGCAGGGCGCGCGCGCCCCCTCCCCAGCCCGCGGCGCCCCTCCCTGGACGCTCCACTCCCCCCACCCCACCCGCGGCCCCGTGAGCCTGGCCCAGGCGCCGCCCTCCTCCGCCCCCCCCAGCCCCCGCAGCCCCTAGGACGCCCCTCTGCCGCCTCCCCAAGAAGAAGTGCCCCCTCTCTCGTCTCTCCGCCTTCCTCCCACTATCCTGGCCGCTTTGGGAACACCACCCCCCACCCCAGGGTTCTCTCCCCCCCCCCGCGGCTCCCCCCAGGGGTCCACCCCCCAGTACCTCCCACCTCTTGTGCCCCTAGGTCTGAACTTCCCCGAAGACCAGGTTCCACTCCCACCGGCCTGCCAGCGGCCTGGAAGCCTGAGGAAGTTAGCTTGGGGTGCAGGGAGGGGGGGAGAGGGGAGCCGGGTGCTGTCGGGGTATGAGGGAGAGCTTGAGTGCAGGAGAAGGGCAGGGGGCCAGTCTGCAATCAGGGGAGGGAGGAGGACGCAGGAAGGGAGAGCCCAGGTGGGGAGGAGGTTTGGGTGAGAGGGAGGGGAGAAGGGAGCCCAGGGAAGAGGTGAGCCTGGGTGCTGGGCGGGGGGCGGGGATGGGTGCGGGAGTCTGGGTGCCAGGGAAAGGAGAGAGAAGGAGATCAGGTGCTGGGACCCTCCAGCGCAGCCTGGGAATCGCCGGCTCGTGTGCGTGAGGGTGGTGGGTAGAGGTGCTGCCCCGCTGGAGGTGAAGCCTCAGGCAGAACCTCGGATGAATCTCATTTGGACTTTAGTCTAAAAAGCCCTTCTCCGGGATCATGCAGGAATTTTCCTCAGGCTCGGGTACGTGTGAGTTAATTCATCAGAAGGCGGTTCACGGCCTGAGGGCAACGGTGGGGGGTTGGGGGGGCGGTCAAGCGCCTCTTTCTGACCACGGGAACTCAAGGTGGGTGAAGAAAGGCGTGGGCCTGTGTGGGGCGAGGGAGATGACCTTCTCCCCCGCCCCCCCGTCCCCCCCCCTCCCCGGTCTCTCTGGGCCCTCCATCCTCTTCCTGAAAGGAGCCCTGGGATGGGAAGTCTCTGGAAGGCCCTCTGAAGTCCCACCAGACCGAGTGGCTGGGCCTGCGCCGGCCGTTCGTCCCCACCATCTCTGCTGCTGCCGCAGCAAGGCCTGGGGAGCCCATGACTCACTCTGCCGGCTAACCGCAGCGTTAAATAACTTTGCGTTGCATCCAGGAGAGGCAGGCCTGACTGCAGCTAGGGAAAGAGCTGGGGAGAGGCAGCGTGCTTTGGAACACACCTCCGTTCCTGCCGCCTACTTAGCCAGTTCTGGCCTACGGAGACACCCCCTGAGCTCACAGCTTCATGCCCCTTCCTGGGCAGAGTGCATGTCCACTGGTGCCCGGTAAGTACGGGCACAAGCCCCCAGAGGTTCCTTGTGTCTGGAGAAAGCCGCACCCACATTCGCAAGGCAGCCCGCGCGCAGGAGCCCCTCGCCCACATTTCACGGAAACCATCTGCCCAGTAAATGTAATATGAAGGCCCTTCATGCGGCTCTCTGGACATTTGCGTGGGATTGACTCAAACTGCCATAGCTGTGAGGAGAAGGAGCAGGTTTCACTGTATTTTTAGCAGGGAGTGCAGATTTTAGAACATCAGCTGAACCTCCCCGTTCTGTCCTGCTCCGCATGCAGGATGACTTGCCAGAAAAGTGGGAATAGTGAGCCTTCTTTCACATTTATGGTGTATAGGTTTTAAAAGGACAGTGTGTAAATCAGCTTGTATAATAATCGTGGCACCCACGCGCGTGAGCGGAGTTGCCATGAGCTTACTTCCAATGATTATTCCGGTTTCCAGGGAGACGAGGTTTGCAGCCACCTCCGTGGAGGATGGAGCAGTCTCTCCATTCCCCATGCGTGCTGCTGCAGCCAGATTGATTAGACTTTGGGGGCGGAAGTGAACTGACGTTGTCTCTTCCTCTGCCCGCCCAGATCCTGGGAAGGAGGCCCCAAGTCCTCGCGGCAGGGGGGGGCGGTACTGGGCTGGAAGGGGGCTGTGTGGTAGCTACTATGAAGGTCAGAGGCTTGGGATTTTTTTTGAGGTCTGGCCTCCTCTCTCCTTCGGTGCCCCCCACCCCCATCAACACTTGGCTAGACCCTTCCATCCCCCTGACAACCTCTCTGTTCCTTAAACTCATCATGCTTCTTCCTGCTATGTGGCCTTTGCATATGCTGTTCCCTCTTTCTGCTGTATGTTTCCCTTGCCACATCCTCACCTGGCTTCTGCCTTCTCATTTCTTACATCTTAGCTTCACCTCACTAACTTTTGTTGGGTGTCTGCTGTCCTCCAAACACTGTAGAGTGCTTTGCGTGGGTTTTCTTATTTAATCCTTGCAACAAACCCTGAGTCAGGTGGCCCTGTTATTCTCACAGAGGCTTTCCATGAATAGGGCAGTTACTTGTGGAGTCAGGCTCTATGCACAGCCTCTCTACCCCTTCACCTCCCTCTGCCCCACTAACCTCCCTCCCTGCTTCCCCTCCTTCCTGTGTCCCCCAATTCCCTGCCCCCCCAGCCCCTGGCAGAGGGGCCCCCCATAACAGGTAGGAACTCTTGGTGGTCTAAAGGTCTGTCTTTCCCATCAGGTTAGTTGCTCAATGCAGGCAGGGTCCATGCCCAACTTGTCCTGCTGCTCCTCGCCATCAGGATTCAGTCCTGACATGGCTGTGTGGATTCAGTGAATGAGTGAGCTGTGGTCAGCCACTAACCTGGGTCACTCTCTCCTGTGACAGAATCTAAATATCTGTTTGGTTCTGCTCACTGGGAGAACAGGCCAAGCCAGCAGACAGAAGAGGCATCCACCTCTGTGTTGAGGTAAGGGAAGGCTCTCTAGGAGGGAGCCACGAGGGAGGTGGGAGCAGGCAGCAGGAGGAAAGGCAAAGACCTGAGGAGAGAGCTTGGAACTCCTGGACCTCCAGAAAAGTTGGGGGCAGAGAGCAGATGACCTGTCATGAAGGTTCTTGAGCCGTGCCAGTTTGGAATTCATCTTGAGGATGACGAGACCCTAGAAGGGTAGGTACATGCTGTGGTGCGTGTTTTGGGGGAACACTGCCCAGGGTTCAGCCCAAGACTGGGTTGAGGAGATGCATGTGGGGTTGGTGGGAGCATTTGGGGCGCAGGTGGAAGAGTCCTACCCCATCATGGTGCTCATTGCAAGCATTGTAATCTCCCCTATTTGCTGCCTGGCACTCAGCAGATAGTCACCTGTTCTCCCCTCTGTCTGCAGGAAGGAGGGGCAGCAGTCTGTGGTCCCTGTTATGGTTTTTTTAAGACTTTATTTTTATTTGAGAGAAGGAGCATGAGCAAGGGGAGGGGCAGAGGGAGGGGCAGTGGGAGAGGGAGAAGCAGACTCCCCCCTGAGCAGAACCCTGGGATGATGACCTGAGCTGAAGGCAGACACTTAACCCACTGAGCCACCCAGGTGCCCCTGTGGTCCCTGTTATACAGAGCTTCCTTTTAGGGTGACCCTATAACCATCCCTCTCTCATGGGAAGGGCCTCTCTGCACCTGAAGTGATTTCTGACACCTATAACCAGGGATATGAATTGGAATGACCCACGCACATTTTGAAAGCTGATTCTGTTGCTTTCTTGTGGAACCCTTTCCCCCAACCCCTGCCAGACTCAACTGTGAAGCCCCTTCCCTCCCAGCCGCACAGCAAAGCCAGAGGGACCCCCTGGGAGGGAGTAGCTGTGGTCCACAGTGGGGTGATTTGGGGTGCTCAGAGATCAGGCAGGGGACCCACTCTGGAAAGAAGCAACACCTCAGGGAGCGATGACTTCAGACAGGTTGTTGGGGAAGGAGGAGTGATTTCAAACATCAGATAGCCCACCAGGTGCACACACTTCCGCAAGGACCAGCATCACACCTCCAAGCAGGATGCATCACTACCTGAGTCTAAAAACAGGGAGCCAGAGCCCAGAGATGGTGGCTCGAACCATCATGTGTTTTTAATTTTTTTTTCTGACTACAACAGTAATCATGCTCCAAATGAAGAATATTTTCCCTATCAGCTTTAAATTTCATTTTAATATTTACATGTTTATTAGCATTGGAAATCCAGTCTCCATGAGAATTGACTTCAGTGAATTTGGCTGATTCTAATTATTTTTTTCTAATTTATCATTTAACTTTTCAGTATTTTTATGCTTTATCTTTTTAACTGGCTAAATAGTCAAATTTTTCTTTTATTATTAATTCTCAGTCCCCTTTTTCCAGAAACAATCAATACCGCTCTTCACTTACGGATGTTGTGTGTGCATTTATATGCCAACTCTGCATAGGTATGATTAATCTAAAGAACTCCCTCTCATGAAACCAGAGCCAGTGAGTTCTGCGAGACACAAGAATGCACCTTAATTATTATGTTAAATGCTTGTATCTTGTGAAATATAATAGATCCACAGAAAAAATCCATAAAATACACATGTAACAGCTTAATGACTTATAAATGAGCATCTAGATACTTGCCACCAAGTCAAGGAGCAATATTGCAGGACTTGAGCACATAGCAGGCCCCTCCCCAGTTGCTGCCCTCCCTCCCAGAAAGGTTCTGCCAACTTCATTTGAAACCACTTCCTTGTGTTTATTTATACTTTTATCACCTAGGCATGTACTCCTAAACATTTTAGTTTGGCTCTGTGTGCTTTTTGAACTTCATATAAGTGGAATTATAGAACATGATTGCTCTATGTCTGCTTCCTTTCATCCAACTTGATATCTGTAAAATGTGTCCCTGTTGATTGATGTGTCTGTAGCTCTTTCACTTTCATTGCTGGATACTAAGCCATTATAAGAATATGCCACAATGTATTTATCCATTTTACTGATGACTTGATTTGTTTATAGTTTAAACAAATAAAGCTGTTGTGAACTTTCTTATATGTGTGTACCAATGTGCTTTGGCGTGCATTTTGTTGGATCATGAGGAATATATCTGTTCAGATTTTTGTGCCCTTTTTTACTGAGACACAATTTATGTGCAATTAGCAATCACTAATTTTTAAGTACAACTGCTGAATGTAGACAATGTACACAGTGGTGTAAGTCATCACCACAGTCGTGATACAGGGCTATCCCAGCTACGCACACAGTGCCTCCCGTCAGTCTGCCTCTCCTCACCCCGGCTCCCACGCATGTCATGCACCTGCTCATCTGTTTTCCGGCTGTGGCTTTAGTATAAAATTTCATATACCGAGAATCATAAAAAATATATATTTTTTATGCCTGGCTTCTTGCATTTGGCATAATGCTTTGTTTTTATCCATTCATTCATATTGCTGAGCCTAATTCCACCAAAATTTGTTTATCCATTCACACATAGTTGGATACACCTATTCTTTTGTTGAAGATTTTTGGGTCTGTGTTAATTGGGGTATTATTTATAGTTTTCATTCTTGTGATGTTTTTGTCTTGTTTTAGTATCAGAGTGATGCTGACTTCATAAAATGAATTGGGAAATGCTCCCTCATTTCCTCTTTGCTGTAAAGGTTTGTATAAAATTGGTATTATTTCTTCATTAAGAAATACTTCAGAAAACACTTCCTTAAGTGTTTGGCAGAATTCACTTGTGAACCCATCTGGGGTTAAAGTTTTCTTTCTGTGATGATTTTACCTATAAATTCAAATACATTCAAAAAATTTAAAAACAGTTTTAGGGATATTCAGGTTAAAACATTTTTAATGAATGCTAATAGTTTGTGTCTTTCAAGGAATTTGTTCATTACATTTATGCGTTTAGATTTGTTGGCATAAAGTTGTCCCAATGTAAGTGGTTAACTTATAAATTGGTTTTTCTTTTTCGGTCTGTTAATATGGCAAATGACATTCCTTGAGTTTCAATATTAAACCAACCTTGCATTCCTAATATAAATCCCATTTGGTCATTGCAAGTAGCATCTGTTGCCTGTTATCAGGAGGAGAAGTACAAATACTTCTGCCCTCTACATCTTGGTGTTAGAGCCACCAAAAAAACCACAACACTGTCAAGCACTGAAGGCAGCAAGCTTCCTCACACTAGAAGTCACAGACCCAAGATCAGCTTTAGTGGTGAGTGTTGGTCCCCTGTGGCCAGTGGGTCCCTCCCAGTGGCTGGTGCATGGCCATTAGCCTACATGCACCCTCTTCGGCTGTAGCAGAAAACTCCAGCCCTCACTGCATGGACAGGTAGAGCAGTGGGCTTGGTCAGGTGCCACATGGTGTACACACTTAAGCAGAACAAAGGAGCACACACTGAATCTGAAAAGTAAGATATTCCCACACAAGGTGATAAGCCCAGACAGGCTGTGAGGTTTTGTTTTGTTTTGTTTTGTTTTGTTCTGTTTACCTCTGGTTTAGTGGCTTAAAATAACAATGCGTGAATCAAATCTCTTAGTTTGAACTTGAATTTATAAAAGAAAATTTCAATAAAGCTGAGAGAATAAAATGTTGAAAAATTTTTATTCCTTAGTCTCTGTAGGATCTGTAGTGAAATTCCTTCTTTCATTCCTGATATTGATAAGTTGTGTGATTTTTCTTGATCAACTTGACTAGAAGTTTATTGATATTTTTGATCATTTCACAAAACGTGGTCAGTTTCATTATTTTTGTTTGTTTGTTTTCTATTTCATTGATTTCTGCTCTTTTATTAGTACCTTTTTTCCTCCTTACTTTGGCTTTAGTTTGCTCTTCTTTTTCTAGTTCCGATTTGAGACCTTTTTTCTTTCCTTATATAATCATTTAATGCCATAAATTTTCCTTTAAACATTGCTTAGTAGCTTAAAATAACAAGTGAATTGAACTTGAATTCCTAAAAGAAATTTTCACTTTTTCTTTATACTCCCCCACAACTTCTTGAAGGTGCTACCTGACGGAAGATACTAAATGGGAGTACTCAAACTTGCAGATAAGAACTGGGAGGACAGACGGATGGTGGATGGAGAGATGGATGGGGGGTGGGGGAGGGATGCAGGATGGATGGATAAAGTAAGATACAAGAGAGGCCTTGCATGGACCAATGATGATAATGGCTCATGAACCAGAAACAGGATTAACTCAATTCTGCATCTGTGGTTTAAAAAAAAAGTTAACTTCTTGCATCATGCTGAGGTAGTAAACAGTCTTAGATGAGCATGGCTTACAACAACCAAAGTACCCTCACTCACATCACATGGTTGCTGGACAGCTATGCTATGTCCTCTTCATTATGGGACCCCACATGGGGAAACAACCCTTTTGGGGATGTGGTGTTTTTATGGAAATGGGATAAAAGGCAATGGTGAACCTACATTATGGCTATTTAGAAGTAACTTTCTCGCTTCCTCCCACATTAACCAAAGCCACAGGTCAGTTGCTTGAGGTCAGCTGCAGGGATGGAGGGGTGGATCTCAATCCTGTTACTAGAGTATTGGCCACTGCTTTACAACCCCAGCTGGGCAATAGTGTTTTCTCCCAACTCTGGGTCCTGAAGCCACCTTACTTGCAGCTACAGTTTCTTCGGAGCAGACTGATCCTTTGAGCCAGACTCTTCTATCATGGGGCTTTTCAGTCTCCCTCTTGGTCCTTGGCTCTATGATCATTACTTGAGTTTTTCTGTCTCAGTCCACTATAATCACACATCTCCTCTGAACTGAGGGCCCTGTCCCTTACTCCTTGCTTTCTAATGCATTCCATCTGTCTCTTCAGTCTCCCTTCCTGTGGTGAGTCCCACTCTGAGATTCCAGGCTTGGGACATGCCAATCTTCTTGGCTGGCTGAGAAACGGGATGAAGAGGGAAACCAAACCTACAGTAAACTCCAGTCCCCATTGGTGCCAACAGTGCTTCGCCCAAAGCAGGTGCCATTGGATGTTTATAGGACCCGATTTTTGTTCAGACATCCATCCCCTTCCAAGTAGCCCAGGTAGCTCAGGGACAATGACCCTCCTGTTCGTTTGCAACCTCCTTGGGAGCTTCCCAGGTGAAATCTGAAATAGGTCTCCAGACCTCAAGGGCAGGAAGAGACAGAAGAAAGAGGCAGTCTACTTCAGGTTGGCAAATGGCAGGTTTAAGAAGCAGGGAAATTTACCCATGAGTCTTGTCCTGGGTGGCCACAAGACAAGGAGATCTTCACATCTGCCTTCCAGAGTCTTAAACGTTTACATAATGGTCTTAATGATGTTCAGTCACATATACCATCCAGATGATCTCAACACATTACTTCGTCAGGTCTGTTCTTTGGAACAGCTTCTGGGAGTGGGGAGGTCAAGCAGAATGAACATTCCAAGGACAGAGGAGGGAATGAAGAGCCTCCAACTACCCAGGCCCAACTCACAGGTCGACCAGCTGTCAAGTCCTCTCAACGTCCCCCTCCAACACCTCCACCAGCTCTAGGGTTGGGCTATGATTAACCTAAGCCAGGAGGTAGCAAACATTTTCTGTCAAGGGCCAGATGGTAAATATTTTAGGCTTTAAGACCATATGGTCGGGGCACCTGGGTGGCTCAGTTGGTTGAGTGACTGCCTTCGGCTCGGGTCATGATCCTGGAGTCCCAGGATCGAGTCCCGCATCAGGCTCCCTGCTCAGCAGGGAGTCTGCTTCTCCCTCTGACCCTCCCCCCTCTCATGCTTTCTCTCTCTCTCATTCTCTCTCTCTTTAAAAAACAGGAAAAAAAAAAAGACCATATGGTCCCTGTTGCATGGGCTCAACTGCAAACAGCCCATTGTGTGGAGTCCACTGTGGGCCACCTCTCCCTAGAGGCCATGCCCCTCAGGGGTCCCTCCCCTCTTCACTGTGGGCTCTGCTGGACTCTGTGACTTCTTGGGGGCCCAAGATAAGCCAGTCAGCCCTGACTACCCCTGCCACAAGCTGGGGACCCCTGGTCAATGCTGAGGGGTGCAGAGCTGGCAGGAAGAGAGAAGCCAGCCCTTGAGCTATAGGATCCACACTGTACTGCTGCAGGGACCCCAGGTCACCCAACCTCCTAAACTTGAGTTGTGTAAGATGACACATTTCCTTCCTGTTTAAGGCAGTTCAGGCTGGTCTCTGCTACTGTCCTGGCTGCTCTGAGCAGGACCTCACAGCAGCATTGAGCACCCAGGTGGCTGGGCCCCAGCTTACCACTGCCCACTCACCCCAGGACACTTCCAGCTTCATCTCTGAGGCTGCCCCACATAGCATTCGCATCCTGTATGTGTGGTGCTGGCAATGGTCTCTAGGTGGGAAAACCTCATTTCAGTGCTTGGAGGCAGGATGGAGCTGGGAGGCTGCCATGTGGAAGCTGAGCAGAAGTTCATGGGACAGAGCAGAAGGGGCGATAATGCACATCTAAGGTCTGGGCTGGCTCAGCCCCAGCTGCTGTCCTCAGGGGCAAGCATTGTCTTGGGGGTGTCTGGTGCAGCTGCCCACTGGGGAGACTGTGGTCTCAGAGGGCCAAGTTCCACTTGGCAGGGTCTGGTTATCAGAGCTGGCTTTGTAGGGTACAACAGCTGATCTTTTAGTAAATGCAGTGGTGAATTTGATGAGTCACCTGGGCTGGGCCACCGGGTACCTAGATATTTGGCTAAACATGATTTCTGGGTGGGTCTGTGAGTGTTTCCAGATGAGATCAGCATTTGAATCGGTGGACTCAGTAAAGCAGCCTCATCCAACCCTTTGAGGGTGAGCCTAGAACAAACAGTGGACAAAGGGAGAATTCCTTCTGCTGGACTGCTGAGCTGGGGCAGATACATACACCATTGCTTTCCTGGGTCTCCAACTTGTGGACAGGAGAGTGTGGGACTTCTCAGCCTCCATAACTGCCCAAGCCAATTCCTTGACATAAATCTCCTTCTTTCTCCCTCTCTATACCCTATTGGTTCTGTTTCTCCCAGGGTCCCTGACTAGTACAATAACTGAACTGTGATGCACAGACAAATGTCTTACAATCTTTCCTCTGCAGTTACGGAAAAGCTGCTCGAATGGCTGGAACAACAAACTGCAGGTTTGTTGCAGTGGGCTGGTTCCAACTCTGTCCCTACAAGTTCTTGGGCGTTTCTGTCCTCTGGTCTTGGCTCCACCTCAGACTTGTCTTCCCCAAGACAGCTGCAACTGGGGTAGGTCCAGAAGAAGGAAAGAGCTGTGACTGCTCAATCTGGGCAAGGGGCTTCGCCCTCTGCCCCTGTAGCAGTTGTCAGGAAACATTCAGTGTGGCTCAGCTCTGGTCCCCAACCAGTCTGGACAGAAGGCTGAGGCTGGCTTAGACAGGCAAACTGTGGCCCATGGGCCAAACCTGCCCCTCCCCACCTTGTGAGTCACCTAGGGCTGTCCTAACCAAATACACAAAGTGGGGGCTTACAACAACAGAAATGTATTGTCTCTCAGTTCTGATCCCAGACCAGAAGTCCAAGACCAAGAGAAGGTTCCCTCTGGGGGCTGTGAGGGGAATCCGCTCCAGACCTCTCTCCAGCCTCTGGTGGTGCTGGCAATCCTTGGGGTCCCTTGGCTTTTAGCCCAGTCCTCCAATCTCTGCCTCCGTCCTCAGATGGCCTTTTCTTATAAAGACACCAGTGGTTGGATTTAGGGCCCACGCCAATCCAGTGTGCCCTCATTTTAAATTGGTTACCTCTACAAAGACCTTATTTCCAAATAAGATCACATTCACAAATTCCAAGTTATAAAACAAAAGGCACAAGTTAATTCACCACAGCCCTCGAAAAGAAAAGACATCAAACCCCAGTGGCACTGAGAAGGTGCCTGCTTCTGCTTCCGTGCTCCCTGGGCACCCACCGCATGGAGGTGGGGTGCTAACTGGTTAGCAGTCACAGCTACTGGTCCCTCTTTTGATTGCATGAAGTGAAACCATTAAAGTTCTGTACGCTTTAGAGATCCCATCTCTTCTGCTCTCTTCTCCTGGATGTGTGTTTGGGACAAATGTGGGCTGCCCTGGCTCTGGCCACCTGGCCAGCACACAAGGCCACTCCTCCTGAGGGCGCCATCAGCAACAAAGGTTCCACTCCTCCATCCACTCTCCCACCTGTTCCAGAACTGGGCAGAGAAGAGGGCATCGTTTATTTTCCCTCAAAACCCAAACAGAAATACCCTAAATGTCCATGAAGAGGAAATTGAATAAGCTATGGAAATAGAGTAGAATAGAATACTGTGAAGCCACCAAAAATTTTGATGGGCAGGTTGTGAAATGTCCTGCATCCTGTGGTTTCATTACAGAATGGTTCACATCAAAGTGCGTGTGAAGAGGAGGCAGTCTGGAGAGATCTGACACCATCAGTACGCATGTAGCTCTTGGGATGGAAACAGCATTAGTGAGTGAGGTCTGCACCTCCTCCCATGGACACTTTACCTCTTCATGGCAGGTGGAGGCGTGATCTTTCTCTGCATCTCTAGCTCTCCGACAATACGTGTTTTCCCGTGTGACTTTTACATGTTCTATTCCAATGGAAGAGCTGCATCCTGTTTGGTGGTGACATGCTGGCCCTGGAATTGTCTTAGTGTCCCAGGTCCTTGCCTCTGGTCCACCTCAGCCACTTCCGACTGCCCACCTGGCCCACCTGGTGCTGACCAGTCTCTTGCCCAGGGAGGGCACCTTCCCCCTCATGGTGGGCTTCTCCTGCCATTTCTGACTGTGGATGAAATGCCACTCGATGGGGCAGGGCATCCGGGCTTCTGAATGGCTGACGAGGAGGTGGGAGTACCCTGCGGATGTGGAGAGCTCATTTTACGTGGGCAAACTGGCCAGGGGGAAGCAGGACGCTGAAGGAGTAGAGAAAAATCCCCCTCCGTTCTCCTCTGTGGCTGTTCTGAGGTGTGGTTTCTCTGCGCCAGCCTGAGGGGCAACCAGAGGTCCTTGTGAGCCAAGGCTCAGGGTGCTAGCATGGCTTTGCCCCAACCCTCCCCAACTCACTTTCTGCCCACCCCCACTGCTGCCTGGGATCGAATCTCCCTTATGAAGTATTTGCACTTAAGCCATGCCCCAGGCTCTGTTTTCTAGAGAATCCAGGAGTATAAGTTACATTTGAGGCATGAAAAAATGCCCCAAAACTAGTGGCTGAAACAATTTCATTTGCTCCTGGTTCTGTGGGCCACTTGTCATCTGGGTTGGGCTCAGCTGGGCAGTTTTTCTGCCAGTCTTTGCCTGAGGTCACATCGAAGCCATGGTCAACTGGCAGCTGGACTAAGATGACCTCTCTTGTAAGTCAGGCAGCTGGGTCCAGCCCTTCGCTTGTTGGACTAGGGGAGACCTCAGCCGCTGCTGCAGCTCCTGCCCTTCCCCTCCCCGACCTGCTGCCCCTGGGCATGGGCTTACCAGGGACAACCAGTCACAAACCCCTCAAATTGCCCTTGGAAGCACCCCAGATCCTGCTGGGATGGAGCCAGGGAGGCCCAGACCATCAGAAGGATGTGTGTTCTGCCTCCTGCCCCCACGTCTGCCCTTTATGCTCCAGGTGGCAGTCCCTAGGACCACAAGGAGCTGGCCCTCCCCCCACAGTCCTAGCAGAGGCATGTGGCCCTGGGGTTTGCAGTTCCCCACCCCATGACAGGGGCTCAGGCACATCAAACCTGAGTCTGCCCTACCAGAAGATAATCACAAAATGAATGAGAAAGTGCTGATCCCTCCTGGACGCCATTCCCCAAACACCAAGCTCAGGCCTTGGGTTTCTCTTCTTGGTCCAACATTATTCCTTACCCAAGATTTGCCATACCTGCCCCCCACCCCCACCGACCCACCCAGGTCAGCACAGAGCCCAGACAGGTGGCTGCATCAGCCCCTCATCCTACTACCCCTTACTCTGCATTCCTCCTTCCATACCCCCTCCACTTAGGTCTCTGTCTTCTCCCACACCCTCCAGGCCCCCCTCCCCTCTCCCTGGTCATGCAGGGATGGGGTCCTCAATGGCCTGTTGTCAGTAGGACCTCACAGTGTGCTGGTGCCCACAGCAAGATCTTGTTGGCCAGAAGCCAAGTCGGGGCCTGGAGAAGCTGAGAGATTTCCCTGAGGTCAGGTAGCTGGTGGGAGCAGAGGTTGGAGCCAGGGTTGCGGGTACATGCCCACCCTCAGCCCGCAATTTGCCCCAGGCCCCATCCTGCGGTCAGAATCTGAGGCATCTCCCCACTGACCCCACCCTTTTTCCCATTTTGGTGACATGGCCAGTTAGCGCCTCCCCTATCATCCCTCTGGCAAGACTCACCTTATGGAAGTACAAGGCCTGATGGATGTGTCAGTTCTGTGCACTGGAAATGGAAGGAGATTCCTGAGTGTGAACTCTGATTTTTCTCATCCCTGCCATTCCTCTTGACTGGTTAATTTTAATTTCAGGCATAATGCTGCTTGTGAGATTGCATCCTCTCCACAGTTTGGGATAAGATACTGGAGTTCTCTTCATGTAATAGCTATTTAAGACATATTTCTTGTTATAAATGGCTCCCAGGGTGTACTTGCTAATTTTGAAATCCCACATTATGATGAGGTAAAATTAATAGGAACGTAGCAAAGGAGAAATCCCATTTCTCCTCAAACATCTCCCACATTCATTTGTGGAGAGGCTACCTGTTGTATCTGATGGGCCTTTGCACACAGGTGCACATCAGAGGTGTATCCACAGGCCCACCTCACGGGTGCACCTCTCAGGTGTTCCTCAGGAGTGTCTTTCATGCACATTCATCACGAGAGCATCTCAGAGGTGTACTCATAGGTGTACCTCAGGCACACATCACGGGCATACCTCACAAGTACACCTCACGGGTGTACCCCAAAAGTATATTTCAGAAGTTTATCTCACAGGTGTAACCCTAACTGCATCAAGGATCCACCCCTTGAGGGCTGCTCAGGGGCCCCAGGCAGCATCAGTGGGTGTGTCAGGAAATGAGATGGGGGGTCAGGGGCCGATCCAGCCAATATGTGGTTCCTCAGTTATCCTGGGGCCCCACAGGAGAGGTGACTGGGCTATTTACACACGACCCCATGAGTCACAGGTCAAGGACTCCTCCAGGGACATTAACTCCTGATGCCTCAGGGCTCCCACACCTGCAAACACTGCAGGCTCAGGGGCAAGGAAACCGACAGGTACAGTGACACAGGAACCACAGTGTAGGTCTGGTGGGCACCCTGTGTAAAGGCGAGGGGTGGGGGGACACCCCAGGTGTCTGGCTATGGCACGACAGCGCCCCGAACTCCTCCACCAGCAACCTCCTCTGCTCCACACCCACACTGCAAGGAGCCCCCTCCGCCCCACCGACCCTGAGCACATTGTGCCTCTGAGCCCATGGCCATGTCGCTCCCACAGCTGTGACCCAGCCCTACGGCTACCAGACATAGGTGCCTCCCTCCCCGGCGGGCCTCCCCTGCCCCAGGGCCTGCCCCACCCAGTGCTTCATAGGCAGGTGAGCTTCCCACCTCTGCCCCATGCCCTCAGCCCTGCAGGGAAGGAGTCATCTGGCAGGAGTCAGGGAGCAGAAGCAGGGAGGGTGGTTGCAGCCGAGTGTGCCTCGGGGTGGAGTGAGCCAAGGATTTGGGAAGTGTCCCCCCAAAGACCCTGCTGCCCTGGACTGCTCAGCCAGATGGCTGCCTCATTGTCATGTCCCTCACATCAGGCATAATTTGGGCTGCAGCTCTGAGCGTCTGAAGACAATACGCTGGAAGGCTCTGGAAGCTGTCTGGGGACTGAATTCAGAGCAAGGTGACCCCCAACCCTGGCCTCAAATCCTTAAGCACCACAGCACCCCACCCACAGCACCTGCCTCGCTCTTCTCCCCCAGTCCCCAGGCAGAATTCACTATTTTTAGGAAAAGTGGGATGTTCAGAGCAGATCCCTGAAAGGAGTCTGCTGTGTGACTAAGCAGAGACAAGAGTGTCAGAGCACAAGGGCCTGTGCCCGGCGCTCGGCCAGCCGGGCCCATTATGGCCACAGCACAGCTGTGAGGCACCAGCCCAGAGCCCACAGGGAAAGACCCCCAGAACCAAGGCTTGTGCTGAGAAAACGTGTCTAGGCACAAGAAGTTCCCTGGCCCCGCGCTCACACATGTGCGCACACTCACACGTGTGTGCATATATGCACACTCATACATGCACGAACACACATCTTTATCAGCTGAATGCAGTAAAATTCAGAACTACACACGACCCCTGCAACCTGGTTAAAAGGCAATATGAGGAAACCTTCAGCCTTTCCCTCAGTCAAGGCCCCTGGTTTGTGATGCCTGGTCCTTGGCTTGGAGGGGCCTGAAGTCCTTCCAGCTATACTGTTCTTCTGCCTCTGTGGGTACAGTCATAGCTGCCACTGCCAAAGGTGAGCCCAGAACGCCAGGTGCCCACCTGGTCTCTGCTGAGTGATGTGCACAGCTGGAGTAGATGGAGTGATGTGCACACCATGGATGTAACTCTTACCCCAGCCCTCCAGCTGTCCGTGGGCATGCACACGCATGCAACACATGCACTTGTACACTCAGCCCACATGCACACACATGCACACATGTATATGCATGTGCAGCGTGCACACACATGATTGTGCACACACACGCATGCACTTGTACACTCGGCCCACATGCACACATGTATATGCACATGCAGCATGCACACACATGATCGTGCACGCACACATAAGTGCACACAGTCTCTTGAGAGAAGTGAAGGGCACTCCAGCAGCCAGAGAGTCAGACAGACATGGGCACGTCCTCCAGTTTTAATCCAAAGTTTTTGTCACACCATGGCCCATAGAGAAGCTAGCATCTGTATAACACCCAGGCAGGTGGTTAAGGAGAGAGGTGCCCAGCTGCTGTCTAGGAAGCCAGCCTGTTTGAAGCACATATGCTCAGGAACAATCTTGTCTATACAACATGGCAGTGCCCACAGTGTGGTTGTGGATTCTGTGTGAGGAGAGGGTCTAGCAGTATGAATAAAAGTGCCCAATAAGTAGGGATTGGGCCAAGGAAAAAGATGTGTGGTGGTGATTCACTAAGACAACCTCTAACTAAGGGTGCTAGCTCTTAACAGAGAAGCTCTGTTGTGCACTCAGGTGACCTATTGTTGCGTGCAAACCCCTCCCCTGCGAGGCCACCTCCTCACCATCAAAGAGAAGGGAAAGTCTATGCAAACCCCCCATCTTGTGGTCCCACTTCCACAATGAATGCTGGGCCACCTTCCTCCCCTCTTGTCGCTTCCCTCCATGAAGGTGGAGCCATGGAGCTACACTTGCTGACCTCGGCACCGTACAGGGGTCCCCCTCCCTGCTTAGGGCTGGGCAGCATCTCCACGAGGCAGTCCCCTACCTCCCCAGCACACTGGAGCCGAGGTCTGAGTGCCAGGAGATGTGGGGCTGCAATCCCCCAGGCAGAAAGGGTCACAGTGTTTGTGGGGTTGCCTGCCCTGGGGGATTAGGTGTAAGGACCTGCTCCACTGGCTGCCCAGGACCCCCCCCCCCACAAGCAGAAGCCCCTGAGCTGTGACCCAGCTGCCACCATTCCAGGGGGTCTGATTTTCCCAGGGGCAGGGGTGGAAAGTCCAAGATCTAAGCCAAGGGGGGCAGGCATGGGTGAGTCAGCTTGTGCCCTCCCAGGACTCGGTAATCGTCACTAAGAAAGGCTTTGCTGATGACAGTGTTTGCTGGGAGTCTGTGTGTGCTTGGGGACCGGCCGCGTCTCCCGGACAGGCAGTGGGACACCATGAGCCTCAGTGAGGAACAGGTGCAGCAGTTCCTCGACCAGAACCCCGGCTTCTCAGACGAGTACTTTGGGAAGAAGCTGAGCCCCGAGAATGTGGCTGGCGCCTGCGAGGATGGGCAGCTAGCAGCCTGCACCAGCTTCCGCGAGCTGTGCCAGGTGGAGGAGAGTGCAGCCTTGTTCGAGCTGGTGCAGGACATGCAGGAGAACGTGAACATGGAGCGGGTGGTCTTCAAGATCCTGCGACGCCTCTGCACCATCCTGCATGCTGACCGCTGCAGCCTCTTCATGTACCGCCAGCGCAATGGTGTGGCTGAGCTAGCCACGCGCCTCTTCAGTGTGCAGCCCAGCAGTGTCTTGGAAGACTGCCTGGTGCCCCCCGACTCTGAGATCGTCTTTCCGCTGGACATTGGGGTTGTGGGCCATGTGGCTCAGACCAAGAAGATGGTGAACATCAAAGACGTGACAGAGGTGGGCTCTGGGCCACAACCGGCAGGGTCGGTGAGGAGTCCCTACAGGTCCCATGGAATGGGTCAGCCTGCAGGACCTGTGGGGACCTCTGCTCTCAGGAAGGCAGCCTGGGGCAGGGGGGCAAGTGGGGTGGGCTGGGCCAGAGATTGTGGAAAGAAGGAAGCCAGACTTGAGGCAGCTGGGAGGGTGGTCTGGGCAGACCCTGCTGCCCCCTTGACCCACAGGTCCCTGGATGGAGGAGGGGGGAGGAAGGGGTCAGAGCAGGGGCTGGTCCAAAGACTCAGAAAGGAAGAGCCGGTGGGCCCCAGAGCCCAAAACCCACAACCCCATAGGAGATCATGCTGCTTCCTGGCACAGGCAAGGTTGCGGAATTGGGAGAAGCAACAGGGAGACCAGGGCTGGTCCAGGCTGGGCAGTGAGGATAGACAGCAGTGCGTGGAGCTGAGATTTGGCCGGGGAATGGGTGTGGAGCTAGTGCACTAGGAGTTCAGGAATCCTGGGGTGGAGACCAGGGTGGATGGGGCTAGGGGGATGGAGGCGCCTGTTGGATGCAGTGTGTGGGGGGGACAGAGGCCCCCAAGGTGAGCATGAGGGTGAGGGGCTCCAAGGAGAAGGAGCAGGGAGAGGCTGCTGGGGGCGAACAAGAGCCGCCGGCTTCTCCCCTCCTCGCCCGTCCCCACCTCTGAGACGGGGAAGCAGGACCTGGATCAGCCTCGTCCACTGTCTGTGAAGGAACCCAGAGGGGACTCTGCCACTGGGATGGGCTTCTCCCCAAACAGCCACTGGACCCTAGTCCCTGGAGACAAAGAGACACGTGCACATCCCCCCAGGCCCTCTGGGGCCAGGGAAGGAAGTGGTTGCAATCCTCTTAAATTTATCTGCTCTAGACAACCCTGGGTCCAGCGACCTGAATATAGTAATCTCTGGGATTAGCTTCATCTTCACTCCATTTTAAGAAATAGGTCACCCCATGTATCAGAGTATCAGGAGCCTGAACTACCCGGAACAGAAGGGGATCCGGCGGCAGGGATGTGCACTGAGGGGCTCTTGCTGCCCCTTCTCTTCCTGTGTCTAGCCCCCTCCGTTCTCCGAGACTGGGCTGGACCTCTCGCCTCCAGGGCTCTGTCCTCTGGTTCCCGCAACCCAAGCCTGTGCTGGGTGAGGGTCTGGTCCAGGTGGCATGGCTGTTCTAGGCCCTGTGCCCTTCCCTTCCCTGAGGCCTTGGCTTCTCGAGACCCTTCTACCTCCATCAGGACAACCCACTCTGATTTCTCCCCAGTGGGCAAAGGGCACATGTTGGCCTCAAGCCTCAGGGCTGTGCTGAGTCTTGTTGATCTCAGATGCAGTGGAACTGACAGCAGAGTCAAAATCAGCCAAAAAAACAAGTTTCCATTAAGTGCATCGTGAAGACCTAAGCATTGCCAGTGCCATGTTGTCTTCAGAGGGGAGACTGAGGCAGAGAGCCTTGCTCCATCTGAGACTCCAGCACCTTCCCCGCTCTATGAGAAAAGCATGGGAGGCTGTTTTGGGAGAGCGGTGTGTGCCTGGGGGACAGGGACCCCTCGCGGGCAGCAAGGAGGAAGACACCGTGGGGCTGCAACATCACCCCACCACCACTTTGCAGCTCTTAAGACCCCCGAGGGCCCATGGCAAGGCAGCTAGGCAGAAGCCACTGGAAGGCCGTGGAGGGGACATGGCTCAGCCATGGCCACCGAGCGGCTGAGCAGGACCAGACTCAGGTCCTGGCTCTGTGGTGGAGTCTGACCCCACTCCAAAGAGCTGTGGGCCCAGAAACAGCCCATCATGAGCGTCCTGCATGTTGCCAAGGCGTCCAGACCCCAGCTGTTGTAGGGTCAAAGGAGGCTGAATTGGCACTAGGGACACAGCTTTGTGGGGAAGCTCTGGGAGCCAGGCCAGCTCAGAAGAGGGTGGAGGGCAGCATTACCAGGCTGGCCCTGCAGAGCAAAGATGGGTCAGGAGGCGGGTGGGTGCTGTGGGTAACAATGATGAGGGTCTAGGCAGTAGAGGCAAGGTGGGGGCAATTTCGAACAGTCACAGGACCCCTAGACCTACTGAGGCTGAGGGGGGAGGGGGGTGCCAAGGTGACAGCAGGGTCCTTTCCATGGGGTGGTGGGTGGGTTCCAACCCCTGGAATGGGGAGCACGAGAGCGTGGATGTTTGGGAGTGAAGCTTAGGATGCAATGGGCCTGGGGTTGCTCCTGCTCTTACGCTGTGGTTACAGGGCTTCTGGGAGCCTGAGCGTCGTCCGCTGCCCTCAAGGTGGCTGGGGCTCTGAGCGAGGCTCTGGGACTGCAGGGTCTGATTCAGTAGAGAAGCCAGGTGGGAGCCTTGATATGGAGACAGTGGAGTAGAAGAGGCAGGCGGGGGGACGCGAACAGGCACAGGCTATAAGGGTGTGGAGTGCAGGTGACCCCAGCCCTTGGGTGACTCTGTTCCGAGAGCACAGCTCCTGGCCAGAGCCTGCTCTTGACCTGAGGCTCCCTTCAGCTTGCACCTAGTGTGTGGGAGACACACTGAGAGGCTAGAGCCACGGGCCACGGGGTGAGGGCCCCAGTGTGGCAGGAGCAAGCAGGGGTGTCTGGTATGGCGTGGGGCACCTGGGAGCAGGGCGCACTGTGCAGGACCCCAGGTGGGAGCAGGGGAGTGCAGCTGAAGGGCAGTAAGGAAGTCTGGGGCAGAGCCGAAGGCCTGCCTGGAGATGCGGCTGTGTGGCGGCAGAACCCCAGAGCAGCAAGCACTGGGAAGGTGACCAGAGAGAGCACAGACATGGAATGTGGAGACGTGGAAACAGCCCTGAGCTCATGCCTGTGCTCAGCCCTGGGGTGAGGCGGCGCTCCTGCCGCCTCCAGGGATCCCGTATTGATTTCCCTTTGACGCCAGGTGCCCTGTGGCCGCAGGGGACAGCCGCATCCCCATAATCAGGCCGGAGAGGCAGGGGACAGGTTGGCACCAGACACGTGCACCTCTTCACGAGAACATGGACTGCTCTCGTCCCCAGCAGGCTTCCTCCGACCTCCCGCTGGCCTGCACTGCCCAGGCAAGGGGAGGCTGGACAGTGGCCACAGCACGCTTGGGCTGCAAGGAGGCCGAGCCACAGAGAGGGCACAGGAAGTCACGTGGGGTCAGTCATGCCTCTGCCTGCCACAGGACCGACAGTCCTTGAGTAAACCCAAAAGAGCTCCTTTAACAACAAATAATAATAACAAAATGTAGGGAGAATTTACAGGGATTTCCTCGCTCAACCCAAGGTGAGCAGTGAGGAGAGGGGCACAGGGCCACCCCGATCTCCCCGGAGATCACACCGCGGCAGGTCCAACTCTGAGCTGTCCTCTGCAAAGGGTCACTTGGGCCTCGTGTAAACAAATGTCAGCACCCAGGAAGTAGGAGGCTGGACCTGGGGTCATATCCACCCTGAACAGCAGAGTGTTAGCCGCTTGGAGCGGCCTCGTCCTGGCAACACTCCATACCTGGGCCAAGACAAAGCTCAGCTGCCCTGTTCCCTGTAGAGACAGAACTTACGGGCCCCTCAACCAGCCCCCAGGCAAGGAGAGGCCCCAGGGAGCGACTCTAAGACCAGCAGGACCTGCCCTCGGGGCCACAAGTGGACTAATGCCTTATCGTACGGGCAACGGGCCCCATGGAGCAGACACTGGCTGGAGCATGGCCCCAGGAGACCCACAGAGGACCCTCCACCCTGACTCACACTCACCCTTTATTCAGCCGACAGACTTTTGGGGAGGAGCATGTGGGGGCTGTCCCGAGGGCAAGTGAAGGCAGGAGAGGGCAGCCTGAGCTAGGAGGGACTTATGGACAGGCAGGTGGGCGACTCCAGAGGTACCCAAGAAGCTGGTTTGGCCAGATGACAGCAGGTGTGGGAGGGCCCAGGCTTGCCACAGTCCAGGCCCTGTGAGGACCCAGCAGAGTCTGCGATCGAGGGCTGGGTTTAGTGGCTCCGAGCGGGGGGACAGAGGCTGGAGACACAAGGACAGACCATGGGCCATGTGCTCTTATGCTTCCCGGGCTCCTGATGTCCGGGGCAGGGCCACCTGGGGCTCAGCACTGGCCTGGGCGGTGGCCTCCGTGGAGCTTAGCTCTGCCCCCACTGGGTCAGGGGGAGACAGGGCTCCAGGTCTACAGACTGACGGCCTCTCTTTTCTCTCCTCTTTGCTGCCCAGTGTCCCCACTTCAGCTCCTTTGCTGATGAGCTGACGGACTACGTGACAAAGAACATTCTGGCCACACCCATCATGAACGGCAAAGATGTTGTGGCTGTCATCATGGCCGTGAACAAGCTCAACGGCCCATGTTTCACAAGTGAAGACGAAGATGTGAGTGTTGGGGGGCCTTCTGGGCGTGCACGCCTCTGTACGTGGGCCACCTCTGCCCCCCGGTCTATCCTGCACCTGGCGGGCGGTGCGTGCTCTCTTGAGGTCTATGTGTATACCTCTCCTCTGCTTAGTTCCATGAGCTCATCCCTGTGTCTCTTGCACACCTGTGTGTCTTCACATGTATAGGCCTGTGTGTGCTGACATCGGTGCTGGGCCCTGTTCCAGGCAGCTGCATGCCTTCCACCCTTGCATACCCGAGCACCTTCTGAAAACCGGGGTTTCTAACTACTGTTGCTATAATTCCTATTTCAGGTTTTCTTGAAGTACCTGAATTTTGGCACATTAAACCTGAAGATCTACCACTTGAGCTACCTTCACAACTGTGAGACCCGCCGCGGCCAGGTACCTGTCCCACCCCAGCCTCCCTGCCCTCCGAGACGTCCGAGCGTGTCCAGGCCCCTGTGCCGGTCTCTCTGGACAAAGACAAAGCTCGGCCTGGGCAGGTTTAGAGCCAGCAGCTGCTGGGGTTCCTGTGCTTTTTGTGGCTGTGGTGTGATGTTGTGAGGGTGCCCGCTGCAGGGACGCAGCATCAGGAAGCCATCGTGCAGCTGGGACCCCATGAGGGGTTGGGTCTCTCACCCATCTCGTCTGCCCACCCTGACTCCCCCCCAGCCCAGGTGGGTGTGAGCACCTGCAAATGCCACAGGCACCACCCTGCCTTCAAAGCGTCATCAAACTCTCTTCGGGAGGAGCTGGGGTGAATGATGAATGGACAATGGGGACAGAGTTTCTGCCACTGGGTGGCTGAGTCCCCTGGTATGTCCGGCCCCTAGCTGCACAGGATAACCATTGCTTACAGGGCTGGCATCTGCTTCCCCCCTCACCTCCCCGCTCAGCGAGGAGGGTGTGGGCCTGATGGGAGTAAGGTGGGGGCTTGTGTTTCGGGAATGGTACAGAGCTGTCGGGCACCTGAGGTAGGTGCCCTCTGTGTCCTCCTGCCTCAGTCTCCGGCCCGCTGGAGGGCACTAGAAGACAGTGAGCGGGCCCTGGGAGAGGGCAGAAAGTCCCTCTGGGCCCGGGGCCGGGAGAGCTGTATAAGATGTGGCCTTTGGGCTAAGCCTTAGAAGATGTGGCGTGTGACATAGTCACTCCCCGCCCTCCCCGCTTTCTGTTCCGTCTGCAAATGCTGTGTACATCCTGGTCACCTGCTGTAAACTTGCTTAAAGCGATGAGAGGTTCCTCTGCTCATCTCAGCATCTAGAAAGGCTATTTCGGTGCCCCCTCCTGACCCATGGGCTACAGAAGAAGCAGCCTGAGCAGGGGGTCTGGGATCCCCTGAGGTTATCTTTTGACCATAGGCCAGCCCCACTGGCTGGGGAAGAAACAAAAAAGCCTCTGAGAGAGATACCTCCCACAGGCCATGGCTGTGTGGCGGGGCAGGGGAGGGCCCCTGGGGGAGGGCAGGAGGGTACCCTGGGCAGAGGGAAGAACATGGCTTGAGGCCTTGGACAAAGTGATGGCACAGTGGGGGTTGGTCAGACAGGGCTCAGGGCCAACTGGGGACCAGTGAAGGGCTGTGAGGCCGGCCTGACACATGAGACTGGCTTCTAGAAAGGCCTCTAGGTGCACTGTCCTGTTTGGGGGGCGGTCACTGTGGGCCCTACACTGCAGGAATAGAGTTCTCCACTGGAGATGTCTCCTTTCACACTTTACCGATTTATATTATCATTTGTTACATCCATCTGGAGTCACGGGTGTTCAGGTTATAACCCTGGTCAACTTGATTGATTTTGTCGTTCAGTCTCTTCTGACTGTAGCCACTGGGAGCCCCTCAGTGGGCTCCCCTGCCGTTTGACATAACCCATCAACTCAACACTCTGGGTGTTTTCTGGGTGTTGGGTTCGCGGATGGGTAAGTTTGCTGGTTTACGGCGGGGGGTGGGGGCAGGTTGCACATTCCGTGCCTTCTGGCACAACCAGACGCTCCAGACTCATTTGTGTATTTCCTGTCTGGCCCTGGAATCAGAAGTCCCTCAAGGATCTCCGCTGCTTTAATTGGGGAACGGTCCTAGAAACAGCGATCTGGGCACTGGGTGTGCTCTCGGCCACTGGGGTGTCAGAGCAAGGGAAGGCCGGTGCACCTGCTAGCCTGCGCGTGTGCACCTGCTAGCCTGCGCGTGTGCACCTGCTAGCCTGCGCATGTGCACCTGCTAGCCTGCGCATGTGCACCTGCTAGCCTGCGCATGTGCACACACATCTGCAAATAGCTCTACGTGTACACGAATCCGTGTTAAGTTAAACTTGAGTTCCAGCTGGTGTCTCCACATGGATCATTCTGGCTTCCCGCGCTTTGCTGGGATGCAAGTTTCCACTACAACAGTGAGATACCTGGCTCCCATCATCCACCACTCATTTACTTAACTGTTCAATTCCAGTGTATGTGCACAGCAAGAACAGAATTGTTAACCCGTTCCCCATGGGAAGGCAGTGTTTACGAGCAGCTTCTTTTGTCTTTAGTCTTACAGACTGCTCATTTCCCAAAATACTTCAATCAGCACCTTTCCTCCGCCTCCTTCGGTGAGGTGGTTTCAAGTGTTACAGTTTGATTCTCTTGTCAGAATCTGCATTCTTTCGTGGAATCCCCCAACTCGCTAAATGACTGTTTTATTGGCACACATTAAGGTTCATCGTTTGTGCTATAAATTTCCGTAAGCCCAACAAATGTATCACAACAGGTAACACTACTACAGTATCATACAGAATAATTTCCCTGCCCTAAAAATTCCCTGTGCTCCAGGTGTTCATCCCTCCCTCCCCACCTCCACCAACGGCTGGCAACCACTGATCTTTTTGCTGTCTCCACAGTTTTCCCTTTTCCAGAATGTCATAGATTTAGAACCATGCAGTGTGTAACTTTTTCAGATTGGCTTCTTTCCCTTAGTAAAATGCATTTAAGATGCCTCCATTCCTTTTTACGGCTTGATAGCTCAATTCTTTTTAGTGCTGAATAATATTCCATTGTCTGGGTGGACCACATTCACCTATGAAAGGACATCTTGATTGCTTCCAGTTTGGGGCACTTATGAATAAAATTGCTAGAAACATTTGTGTGCAGGTTTGTGTATATGTATAAGTTTTCAGTTCAGTTGAGTATAGACCAAGGAGTGCAATTGCTGGATAATATGGTATAATTGTGTTTAACTTTCTGAGAAACTGCCAAAAAGCAACTGTGTCATTTTGCCTTCCCATCAACAATGAATGAGAATTCCTATGGCTCTGCATCCTCAACAGTTTTTGTCAGTGACTTGGATTTTATTCATTCTAATAGATGTATCTCATTTTTGTTTTAATTTACAATTCCCTAATGACAAATACTATTGAGCATCTTTTCATATACCTATCTGCCATCCATATATCTTATTCTTTGGTGAGGTGTCTGTTCAGATCTTTGCCCATTTTTAAATTAGTTTTCTGTTTTCTTATTGCTTTAAGTTTTTGTAAATTTTGGATACAAGTCCTTTATCAGATGTGTGTTTTGCAAATATTCTCTCCAAGGGTATAGCTCGTTTCCTCATTCTCTTAACAGTGTATTTGGAAAAACAGAAGTTTTAAATTTTATTTTATTTTATTTGAAGATTTTATTTATTTATTTGACAGAGGGAGAGAGAGCCAGAGAGGGAACACAAGCAGGGGGAGTGGGAGAAGGAGAAGCAGGCTCCCCACTGAGCAGGGAGCCCGATGCGGGACTCGATCCCAGGACCCTGGGATCATGACCTGAGCCGAAGGCAGACGCTTAACCGACTGAGTGACCCAGGCGCCCCAGAAGTTTTAAATTTTAATAAAGTCCAACTTATTAATTTTTCCTTCATGAAGTGTAGTTAGGTATTAGATCTTAAAACTCATTACTATGTCCATCAGTATGTGGATGAATGGATAAAGTCACGGATTATTATTCAGCCATAAAAAAGAATGGAATCTTGCCACTTGCAACAGCATGGATGGAGCTAGGCAGTATAATGCTAAACAAAATCAGTCAGAGAAATACAAATACCATATGATCTCACTCATGTGGAATTTAAGAAAGAAAATAAACAAGCAAAGGGGAAAAACCAAGAAACAGACTCTTAACTATAGAGAAAAAAGTGACAGTTCCCAAGGTGGGGGGTAGGTGAAATAGGTGATGGGGACTAAGGAGGGCGCTTGTCTTGATGAGCTTCGGTGTTGTTTGGAAGTGTTGAATCACTGTATTGTACACCTGAAACTAATACAGCACTGTGTGTTCACTAACTGGAATTAAAATAACAACTTTTTTTTAAAAAACCTCCTCACCAAACTCAGGGTCACCCTATTTTCTTCTATGTCATCTTCTAAGAGTTTTATAGTTTTGTGTTTTATAGTTAGGTCTATGAGTTAATATTTATGAAAGCTGTAGGGTTTGGATCTAGATACACTTGTTTGCATGTAGATATCAAATTGTGCAAAACTATCCTTTCTCCATTGAATTGCCTTTGTTCCTTCATCAAACTGCAGTTGTGTGGGTCTATTTCTGGGTTCTCTATTCTGTTTTATTGCTCTATGCACCTATTTTTCCACTAATACCATGGAGTCTTGATCATTTTAGCTTTATAGTCTTGAAATCAGAAATATCAATTCTCCAACTTTTTTGTCTACAGTATTATGCTGGCTATTGCATATGGGGGAGGGGCCTTTCCATATAAACGTTATTTTTTAATTTTTTTAAAGATTTTATTTATTTATTCATGAGGGACAGAGGGACAGAGAGAGAGGCAGAGGCAGAGGAGAAGCAGGTTCCCTGCAGAGCAGGGAACCCAACATAGGGCTCCATCCCAGGCCCCTGGGATCATGACCTGAGCCAAAGGCAGACATTTAACGACTGAGCCACCCAGGCGTCCCTCCATATAAACTTTAAATCAGTTTGTCCATATCCACAAAATAGCTTGCTGGTATTTTAATTGGGACTGCATTTGTTAATTTGTACCTAAGTATTTCATTTTTATGCTAATATAAGTGATTTTGTGTTCTTAATTTCAAGTTCCAGTTATGTATTGCTGATACAAGGAAAAGTGACTGACTTTCGTATATTAACCTTGTATCCTGTGACCTTAAAACAATCACTTATTAGTTCCAGGAAGGTTTTTTAAATTGATTCCTTGGTATTTTCACATAGACAATCATGTCATCTGCAGACTAAGACAGTTTTATTCCTTCCTTCCCAATCTATATACGTAGTATTTCTTTTTTTTATCATCGCACTTGCTAGGACGTCCAGTACAATGTTGAATATGAGTGGGGAGAGGGGGCATCCTTGCCAAATTCCCAATATTAGGAGGGAAACATCTAGTTTCTCACCATTAAGTCTGATGCTTGCTAAAGGGTTTTGTAGCATTTTCATCTAGCCAAGGAAGCTTCTTTCTATTTGGCATACAGTTTTTATTCTGAATGAGAGTTGGATTTTTGTCAAATACTTTTTTTCCATCAATTGATATGAAGGTATTATTTTTTCTTCTTTAGCCTGTTAATGTGGTAGATTATATTAATTGATTTTCAAATGTTGAGCCAGCCTTGTATACCTGGGATAGATCCCACTTACTATTTTTATACTTCATTGGATTGGTTTGCTAATATTTTATTAAGAATTTTTGCATCTATGTTCATAAGAGAATTTGGTCTATAGTTTTTCTTTCTTGTGATATCTTTTTTTAAAGATTTTATTTATTCATTTAAAAGACTGAGAGAACAAGAGAGGGAGAGAGCACAAACAGGGGGAGAGGCAGAGGGAGAGGGAGAAGCAGACTCCCCACTTAGCTGGGAGCCTGATGTGGGGCTTGATCCTGGGACCTGGAGATCATGACCCAAGCGGAAGGCAGATGCTTAACCATCTGAGCCACCCAGGTGCCCCTCTTGTGATGTCTTTATCTGGTTTTGGTATTAGGTAATGTTGGCCTCATAGAATGGGTTAAGAAGTGTTCCCTTTGCTTCTATTTTTTTTAAAGAGATTGTAGTGAATTAAGCAAATTTCTTCCCTATGTTTGGTAGAAAATTCATCAATGAATTCATCAAGGACTGGTGCTTTCTTTTTTGAAGATTATTAATTATTATTCCAATATCTTTAATACGTATAGTTCTGTTCAGATTATTCTATTTCGCCTTATAAGAGTGTTGATAGTTTGTGTCTTTCAAAGCATTGAAAACTTCATTTTATCTAAGTTGTTACATTTTGGGGCTTAGTGTTGTTCTTAATGTTTTTTTTTTTCCTTCTGCTTGCTTTAGGCTTACATTGATTTTTCAGGTTTCCTAAAATTAGATTATTGATTTTGGATCTTGTTTCTCCTCTATTATGTCCATTTAATGTTGTAAACATCCCTCTAAGGACCACTTTCACTGCATCCCACAAATTTTAATAAGCTGTATTTTTGTTCTCATTTAGTTCAAACTCTTTACAAATTTCTTTGGAGACTTCTTCTGTGACCCATGTATTATTTAGAAGAGTTCTGTCTCATATATTTTGGAATTTTCTAGCTACTTTCTATTTAATTTCTGATTCCTAGTTTAATTCTGCTGTAGTATGATAATACATTCCTTATGATTTTTATTCCATATTTGTTAAGATGTGTTTTACAGACCAGAATATGGTCCATTTTGGTGAGTGCTCCATGTGATCTTGAAAGAACGTATATTCTGCTGTTGTTTGATGGGGTGTTCTGTTGATGTCCGTTATCTCCAGTGCTGTTTAGTTCAATTCTTCTTACTGATTTTCTGCCTGCAGTTTCTATCAATTACTGAAAGAAGAGTACTGGAGTTAACCAACTAGTGAGTTTATCTATTGCTCCCTCAAGTTTTATCAGTTTTTGCTTCATGTAATTTGATGCTCTGTACTTAGGTCCATACACATTAAGGAAGTTATCTCCTTGGAGAAATGACCCCCTGTATCATTATGTACTGTCCCTTTTTACCCCTGATCATTTTCCTTCTTCTGAAGTCTGCTTTGTCTACAACTGACACAGCCACACTGCAGCTTTCTTTTGATCGGTGTTAGCATGGTATATATTTCTCCCTCTCTTTACTTTTTTCCTAGTTATTTTTATTGTGGCAAAAGACACATAACATAAAATTTACTATCTTAACCATTTTTAAGTCTACAGTTCAATGGTATTAAGTACATTCATAATGTGTAACCATCACTACCATCCATCTCCAGAACTCTTTACATAGTCCCAAACTAAAACTCTATCCCCATTAAATACTAACTCCCCCGTCCCCGGTCCCCAGCCCCTGGCACCCATTGTTCTACTTTCTGCCTCTATGATTCTGACTACTCTAAGTACCTTATATAAATGGGATCATACGGTATTTGTCTTTTTGTGACTGGTTTGTTTCATTTACTATAAAGTCCTCGAGGTTCATCCATTTTGTAGCTGGTGTCCAAATTTCTTTCTTTTTAAGACTGAATAATATTCCATCATCTGGATAGACCACATTTTGCTATCCTTTTATCAATCAATGGACACTTAGGTTGCTTCCACATTTTAACTATTGTGAATAACACTGTTATGAATATGAGTGCACAAACATCTCTTTGAGACCCTGCTTTTGGTTCTTTTGAGTACCTACCCAGATGTGGAATTGCTGGGTCATAAGGTAGTTCTATTTTTAATTTTTGAGGAAATTTCATACTGTTCTCCACAGTGGCTGCACCATTTTCCATTTTCACCAACAGTACACAGGGTTCCAACTTCTCCACATCCTCTCCAACACCTGATATTTTCTGTGTGTTTTTATAGTAGCCATACTAATGGGTATGAGGTGGTTCTTTATTGTAGTTCTGGTTTGCATTGCCCTAAGATTAATAATATTGGTCATCCTTTCATGTGAATATTGGTCATCTCTGTATCTTCTTTGGAATGTCTAAGTCCTTTGCCCATTTTTTAACCTGGTTATTTGGTTTTTTGTTGTTGAGTTTTAGGAATTCTTTACATATTCTGCATATTCACCTCTTATGAGATATATGATTTACAAATATTTTCTCCCATTCTGTGGGTTATCCTTTTACCTTTGATGCACAGAAGTTCTTAATTTTCGGGGCGCCTGGGTGGCTCAGTCGGTTAAGCGACTACCTTCAGCTCGGGTCATGATCCCAGGGTCCTGGGATCGAGCCCCGCATTGGGCTCCCCACTTGGCGGGGGGGGCCTGCTTCTCCCTCCCCCACTTGTGTTCCCTCTCTCTCTCTCTCTCTCTCTGTCAATTAAATAAATAAAATCTCTAAAAAAAGAAGTTTTTAATTTTCAGAAAGTCCAATTTCTTTATTTTTTTCTTTTGTTGACTGTGCCTTTGCTGCCCTATTCGAGAAATCATTTCCAACCCAGTGTCAAGAAGCTTTTGTCCTATGTTTTGTTTTAAGAGTTTTCTAGTTATAGGTCCTATATTTCACTCATTTTTAGTTAATTTTTGCAAATGATGTGAGGTAAGGATCCACCTTAATTCTTTTGCATGGGGATATCTGGTTTTCCCAACACCATTTGTTCAAAAACTATCTTTTCCCCCACTGAATGATCTTGGCAATCTTGTTGAAATCATTTGACCATTTATGTGTGGGTTTATTTTTGGACTCTCTATTCTATTCCATTGATCTATATGTCTGTCTGTATGCCAGTATCACACTGTTTTGATTAAGGTAGATTTGTAGCCTGTCTTGACTTAGGGAGTCTGGGTCCCCCTCTTCGTTCTTCTTTCCCAAGACTGGCTATTCAGGGCCCTTGAGATTCCATATGCATTTTAGGTTTTTTTTTTTTTCTGCAAAAACATCATTTAGATTTTGATAGAGATTACATTGAATTTCTAGATCACTTTGGGTGTTCTGATATTGTAACAATATTAAGTCTTCCAATTCATGACTAAGGCATGTCTTTCTATTTATTTATGTCTTCTTTAATTTATTTCAGCAATGTTTTGTAGCTTTTGTTGTTACAATAATGCTAACTTTTACAATTGCCCATGTATTTACCTTTATTGAAATCTTTATTTCTTCATACATCTTTGAGTCCCTTTCTTGTGTCCATCATTTCAACTGCAGTACTTCCCTTTAACATTTCTTGCAGGGCAGGTCTGCCTAGTGGTGACAAATGCCCTCAGCTTCTGTTTACCTGGGAATGTCTTAATTTCTCTCTCAATTTTGAAGGACAGCTTGCCAGATATAGGATTCTTGGTTGACAGCCTTTTTTTTTTTAATGTTAGCACTTGATTATGTCAACCCATTGTCTTCAAAGCTCCAAACAAAATTCCTGATGAGAAATCTGCAGACAGCCTTAGCGAGGATCCCTTGTATGCGACAAGTCACCTTTCTCGCTGTTTTCAAGATTCTCTTCGTCTTGGCTTTCGACAGTTTGATTATAATGTGTCTTAGTGTAGGTGTTTTTAGTTCATCTTACTTGGAGTTTGTTGAGCTTCTTGGATGTTAATATCCATGTATTTCATCAAATTCAGGGGGTTTCCAGCCATTTTTCTCCAAACACCCTCTCTGTGTATCCCTCTGCCCTGTCGGGGTCTAGCCCACTTCCCTTGGGGCTGAAGTCCTGTGTTGCTCTCATTCTGCCCTTGCTCTGTAGCCCCCTATTCTCCCAGGAATGGATAATGCAGCTTCCTCTGTGTCAGGCCCCTTAACTTAATTGCTGTGAGGACATTTCGCCAAAGCTTATCAGCAGCATCTCCAAAACAATGACCTCAGGCCAGGATTCAAATCTAACCCCATACATCCCAGGTGTGGGCCTTGGAGGCAAGTCTGGGAACATTTTCTTGACCCTGTCCCACCACACACACTTTCCCCCACTGGGGATTGCCCAGAAGTGGGGGAGGGTGTGCAGTTCCCTCCAGGAAAGTTACATCTCGGGAGAAGCCAAGTTTTTAACCCTCTGCCTGTGTCATGTGTTGAGCCCCCACTTCCCTCTCCAACTAGCCCTGCTTGACTGCTCCCCTTTATGAACACAAATCAGGGCCTGTCCGCCACAGTCATGGACACATCTCAGGGTCCTTCTCCTTCTGCATCTTGTCAGCCCACTCACACTCAGCAGTCAGAGCCACACTTTGAAAACTTAGGTCATGTCACTGGGTGGCCTCAGGGACACCCTGCAGTCCTTCTGGCTCTCCCCACCCCTTGCTCCATCCCAGCCATTGTCCCCCATAGGGGCCTTTACACCTGCAGGTCCCTCTGCCAGGAACACTGTTTCCATGCCTTTTGGGTCCTCTGCAGAGAGAGCTCCCCTGCCCTGAGTACCCCCACTTGAGCCCCACATTCCCTACCCAACCCTGCCTCCTGTATTTCCTCTGTATTCCCTACATCTCCTTGTAACAAGCCGTAGGACTGTTCATTCTACTCATGTTCTAACTCCCCCCTGCCCCCACTTAGACGTGAATTCTAAGACTCAGGGATTTTTGTCTGTTCTGCTGTCCATTTATCCCAGATCTAAACCAGACAATAAGTGTCATTCCAGCAAATGAATTGCCAGTGCTTAGGGAATAGGGACTACCTGGAAATGCATGGTTTCCAGCTCCTCAGACAGCACACATGTACTCTAAGACAGAGTTCTAACGTGGACTTCCAACGATGGACATCCATGCCTCAGTCATGTGCTTTGATTTCCTACTCAGACATCACCTAGTCCTAGTAGAAAGCAGTTTCTGACACCTCATACTATGAACAACATTTTTAAGAATGCTAATTTTAATTTGCACAAAGCACAGGGCTCTACCTCACAGCCCTTTTTGGGGAGAAAGGTAGAAAGATCTACCTTTCTCTCCAAAGAGACCAAACTTCGGCCAGTGATTAAAGACTGGCACCCACACAGTTTGCAGTTAAGCTTGGTGCCTGCTCCTTCTTTCTCTCCTCCTTGTGTTGCAGGAGAGCAGGTACCTGGGAATTAAAGTGGTTCTCATGCAGAACTTGTCCCTGCCTTCCTTAAACCTCAGCGGCTCTCCAGGGTCCTAACAACCCCTCAGCAGGGCTACGGCCCCTCAGACCTGCCCTCCATCCTCCAGTCAAGAACTACTGACCGCCCTTCTTGCAGACTCCACTCAGGGTCTCCTGTCAATCCCTTCCTGAAAGCAGCTAAGCCACTTTGGCAAGAGGTAACAGAAGCAACAAGGTAAACATTAGGTTCGGCCAGGAATGTCGGAATTTCTCCCTGATCTACTGCATCAAACTGACTGATCAGTTTTAGCTGAATGATTCCCACTGCCCAACCGTCCAGATTGTACCAAAAGCTAGATGAAGGGCCCCATTGGTGAGGACTCTGGCCTCTCCAACCTTCTAGGCTGCCCATGTGCCCATGGCCTGCTGGCTCACTGTGAAGACCAGAGGACACGCACTGCCCCTCCCAGGACAGGACAGTTTCAGAGGGCCATATAGACAGCATGCGTGCTCAACTGCTGGCCTCATATTCTTGTTATGTGAACAAGTGGAAATGCTCAGAAGTCAGGATATGTGAGTCTGGAAGCAACAGGGGGGGCTGGCATGCCTCTCCGCCCTGGGTAGTGCCAGCCGACTTTGTCAGTGAAGCCCCCACTGTGATATCGCTGGACACAGTTGGGAAGAGACGTGCTGTAGAACAGATCATCTTCCCACCATAAGTAACCTCAGAAGCATGGATAATAGTGAACTATAGTGAAATAACAAGGAAATAATGAGGTTGCATACTTATACCTTTGTCTTAACATAATTTTCTTAATTGTTAAGTTCACATCATTTAACTTTAATAATGGCTGGGTTTAATAACTGGCCCTCAAAATTCCTGATGATTGAACAACCAGCTCTCAGGAGCTTACCACTCAATAAGAGCCCTGGGAGCCAAGGCCGACCAGAGTTCACTGGGTCACCTTTCCTGTCTGCCCTCCACCTTCCAGGCATCCTGACACCTCCCTCCTGGAGTGTGAGTGTCAGGCTGGGCCTCAAAAGGCCAGCCTTCTCTTTCCAAAGGCTTTGCAAGCCTCTGTGTTGTCTGTCCCCAAATGCAGTTGGATGCCCCTTATTTCCAAAGTCAGCGGGGGACGCCTCACTGTTGCCCCCAGGTCTCTCATTTTGGAGCATGAATCCATGAAGGGCAACACCTCAGCACCCAGCTGACCATGGTTCCTGGTCACTCAATCACCTAGGGTTTGGTTCACATAACAAGTGGTGGTACTGTGTGCTGTGTGCTGAGGCTTAAGGACAAGAGGGGTGACCACTCCCCAGGGAGGGGTCCAGGCCCAGAAGATGAGGTGTGCATTGCACCCTGAAAGAGGGGACAGGGGAAAGACAGAGTCCTTTGGTGAGCCACACAAGGCCCTAGTCTGACTCAACAAGTTTCCTATATTTTAAAGACGAGATTTCACTTAAGAATCTGAGTTTCTAACTTGTCTTTAAAGTCTGAGGCCTGGGCACCTGGGTGGCTCAGTCGGTTAAGCGACTGCCTTCGGCTCAGGTCATGATCCCGGAGTCCCGGGATCGAGTCCCACGTCGGGCTCCCTGCTCAGCGGGGAGTCTGCTTCTCCCTCTGACCCTCCCCCCTCTCATGTGCACGCTCTCTCTCTCTCGCTCATTCTCGCTCTCTCAAATAAATAAATAAATAAAATCTTTAAAAAAAAAAAAGAAAAGAAAAAGTCTGAGGCCTGGAGTGCCTGGGTGGCACACTCTTGATTTCAGCTCAGGTCTTAATCTCAGCGTCGTGAGTTCAAGCCCCTCATTGGGCTCCACACTGGGTGTGGAGTCTGCTTTAAAAAAAAAAAAAAAGGAGGGGCGCCTGGGTGGCTCAGATGGTTAAGCATCTGCCTTCGGCTCAGGTCATGGTCCCGGGGTCCTGGGATCAAACCCCACATCGGGCTCCCTGTTCAGCGGGAAGTCTGCTTCTCCCTCTGCCTCTCCCCGTGCTTGTGCTGTCTTGCTTTCTGTCAAATAAATAAATAAAATCTTTAAAAAAAAAAAAAAAAAGAAAGAAAGAAAGAAAGTCTGAGGCCCATCCACTGGCCCTTATGGCGGCTCCCTGAGGGTTCTGGCCTGCTAATCTCTAGCAGGCAACATGGAGGGTGTCAGCCAGGGTCCGGGCCCTCCTTGGTCTGGAAGCTGGGGCAGAGAGAGGCTGTCCTGGGAACGTGATGAGCAGGAGCAGGTTCAGAAGCTCCCAGGTTGGGATCGAGGCAGTGGTTGAGAGGGTGTCCAGGAGGCCCAAACCACTGGAGATTCAGGAAGAACCAGCCCAGAGTGACACAGGACAGGCCCTGCATGAAGACAGCTAGATGAAGTTCCAGAACACTCCAGGGCTGGAGCTCAGAAGAGGCTGGCAGGGACGGGGAGGTGCTGTACTGACCAGGTGCTCTAAATTCTGACTGCACAGGTGTGTGCTGACATGAAATTTCATCCAGCTGTGTCCCACCTCACTTGCTTTCTGTGTGCTAGACTCAACTCAGAAAGCTAAAAAAGAAACAGGAAGAGAGAGGAAGGGCAGAGGCCCTTGGTGAGGTGCCTGAGCCCCTGTTTCCTCAGCCATACGAGAACCCGCTTCAAAGCACAGACCAGCACGTGATGACTAGTTCCTGGTCTGATGGGAGCAGGGGAGGGGCAGGGTGTGACAGGAGGCGCTCTGCCAGTAGGGAGGGATGGGACAAGGTGGGGAGTCAGGGAGAGTCTCCCTTAGGCAATATGCTGTGAGGTTACATGGCCTTCTCCTCCCCATTGTCTCCCTCCTGGGGAACAGGCTTTGGGCACCAAAGTATTCAGGTAGCTCAAAAATTAGATGTGCCGCCCAGACACACACCCCCTCCCTGCACTCCAGCAGGACCACGAGATCTCCAGCTGTCCTAGACATCTCTGAGCCCTGGCTTCCCCCCATTCTTACCTCTCTGGTGTGTGTTTCAGTCCTAACCAGGGCTCTGTACACAGAGGGCACTCAGGGAGTATCTGTGGGCTAGACACATGGATGATTAACACACTCATATACACACTTACACACACGCTCACACTCACACATGGACTCCTAAGAGCCAGGCACTCTTCTGAGAGCCTGACTCCTGTTCGACCATTCTTCCTCCCAGCATCCTGAGGGGAAAACATCATTATCCCCATTTTACAGGTGGGGAGACAGAGGTCTGGAAGTTGGCAGACCTTCCTAAGGTCACAGAGCTGAGGAGAAGCAGATCAGCACCCTTACTCACTGGTGTGGAGGAAAAGGGTGAAGAGTTCTACATCCAAGCCATTAGCCATGGAGAACTGGGGTGCTAAGCCAGCCGCTCAAAGGTGAAGGAGACACAGTGCAGTGCATGAGTGACACAGAGTCCTGCCCTCCCCTGCTATGCCTATGCCGACGTCCAGGTAGCATTTGGCACCAGGACGTGGAATTCAGACAGTCTGCCTTAGAACTTCGAACCTCACAGCCTTCCATGCAATCAACAAACACACAGGTTCGAGGTGCTCAGGTGCGAGGTACTGTGCTAGCCATGGACCTTCTGGCTTCGTGTGGTGGAGCGGGGAGACAATGAGATTGTGCCTCCATGAGGTCAGAATGAAAAGGTGTTGTAATGATCAGGTTTGGCAGGTGCTCAGGACAGGCCTCCCAAAGATGACTTTAGGCTGAGACTCAAAGATGAGGAAGCCCTGGAATGAGTGCTATGAAGACTGAGGACAGAGCTTATACAAAGGCCCTGTAGTCAGTCAGAGTGAGTGCTAAGGGCACATGGGAGTTCCTTGGAAAGCGATGGGCAGAGGGGGCAGGGCCAGGCCACCAGGAAAGTCTCCTCCACCAATGGAGAGTGGTGGGTGGGAAGAGGTCTCCATGAGCCTTGTGCACTAATGGAGAGCATTAGGGTTAAGCTGCCTCCTGGTGAGAGCACTCCAGGGCAAGTGGGGTCTCCAGAGCAAAAGGTGGGGAGCTGCAGAGGGCCTGAGAAGGGCTGGCAGGAGGGGAGCCATGCAAGGAAGAATCATGGTGGCTGGGAAGGCTTGGCACCAGGCAACACTTATTACAGGCCAGAAGATACGTGAGGTGTTGAGTGGGGCAGCCTAGAGGCACCTGTCTTTGGGCAGTGGCTAAGGAAACCGAGAAACTCGACCCAGGCAAGTGAGGGGAGAGCCTCACGGAGTTCATCTGACCCTGGCCAGTGATCCTGGACAGCAGCTTGGGGTTCAGTTGTGGGTCGATGACCTGGGGAGGGCCTGGCCAAGGCTTCATGGAGCATGTCATTGAACTGTCAGTCTCAACTCATTTTGTGGCATCCAAAATGTGCTGAATCCATGCTCTCAAAACCCAGCTTCTCAAGGCTTATTAAGGAAGGCAGATTGGTCAGTTTTGCCTTTAAATTTTAATGCATTCACTTTCACTCAATAACCCAGCCTGAGGCCAACACCAGACAGTAGGTGGCAATGATGTGGCCAAAGCTTGGAGGATTTACCTTCCAATAGGTTTCAGGGCACCTGGGTCAAGGAGCAGGTAATCATGTGCTTGGATGAAACCGCGGGTGATGACACTCTGTGGAAATGCTGTTGGGAGGGGCACCATCAACCAGCGTCCTCTGGAGCTCTGTGGTCAGATGATGTGCACATGTGTGCTGGGTGTCACATAGGTGTGTGGGGGGGGTATGGGCACAGGTTCACAGGTGTGCCCCCCAGGTGCTGCTGTGGTCACACAGGTGTGTGTGGGGGAAGGATGGCCACAGGCGCACAGGTATGCGCCCCCCAGGTGCTGCTGTGGTCACCCAGGTGTGTGTGTCGCCATAGGCTCAAAGGTGTGACCCCAGGTGCTACTGTGGTCACACAGGTGTGTGTGGGGGGTGGCCACAGGCTCACAGGTGTCCCCCCCCCAGGTACTGCTGTGATTACTCTGGTGTGTGGGAGGGAGGGATGGCCACAGGCTCACAGTTGTCCCCCCCCAGGTGCTGCTGTGGTCACCCACCTGTGTGTGGGGGAGAGGTGGCCATAGGCTCATAGGTGTCCCCCCCCAGGTGCTGCTGTGGTCACACAGGTGTGTGTGGGGGAGGGGGTGGCCACAGGCTCACAGGTGTTTCCCCCCCCAGGTGCTGCTGTGATTACCCAGGTGTGTGGGAAGGAGGGATGGCCACAGGCTCACAGGTGTTCCCCCCCAGGTGTTGCTGTGGTCACACAGGTGTGTGGTGGGGAGGGATGGCCACAGGCTCACAGGTGTCCCCCCCAGGTGCTGCTATGATTACCCAGGTGTGTGGGAGGGAGGGATGGCCACAGGTTCACAGGTGTTCCCCCCCCAGGTGCTGCTGTGGTCACACAGGTGTGTATGTGTGTGTGTGTGTGGTCACAGGCTCACAGGTATGACCCCAGGTGCTACTGTGGTCACACAGGTGTGTGTGGGGGGGATGGCCACAGGCTCACAGGTGTCCCCCCCAGGTGCTGTTGTGATTACCCAGGTGTGTGGAAGGGAACGGATGGCCACAGGCTCCTATATGTTCCCCCCCCAGGTGCTGCTGTGGTCACCCAGGTGTGTGTGTGGGGGAGGGGTGGCCACAGGCTCACAGGTGTGACCCCGGGTACTACTGTGGTCACCCAGGTGTGTGTGTGTGTGTGTGTGTGTGTGTGTGTAGCCACAGGCTCACAGCTGCACCCCCCTCCAACAGGTGCTGCTGTGGTCAGCTAACAAGGTGTTTGAGGAACTGACAGACATCGAGAGGCAGTTCCACAAGGCCTTCTACACCGTGCGGGCCTATCTGAACTGTGACCGGTATTCGGTGGGCCTCCTGGACATGACCAAGGAGAAGGTGAGGCCTCAGTGCTCCACGGGCCTCCTGGCCAGCCTCGTCCTGCTCCTGTGTTGACTCACTGACTCTGTCCCTTCTCTTCTCTGCTCAGGAATTCTTTGACGTGTGGCCTGTGCTAATGGGAGAAGCCCAACCGTACTCAGGCCCACGCACACCCGATGGCCGTGTGAGTCATGGTGGAGGGGGGACAGGCCCAGCCCACATACCTCGGTTTCCCTGGCTCCAACTCCAACTCCAGGGTGGGAAGGGGCCTGTCCCAGCCTGACTGAGAGTGGGAGAGGGAGGGCTATGGGAAGGGTGTGGGGCGGTGGGGACAGACGGTTGTGGGCGGGCTGGCTACCTGTCTGCTCTGGAGGGCAGGCTCTGAGTGCTTGTCTGCTGTCTCCCCTGACTCCAGCCCATGCCCTGGGGCCGGGTGGGGGCAGGTGCAGGTCTCCTGATGAGGTTCATCAGCCCAGTGGGAACGACCAGCACCTGTCCTTCTGCTGCCCCACCCTTAAATCCCTGTAGCATCTCCCCTGTGGGACCATGTATACGTGTGTGTGCAGTGTGTGTGCACACCTGTGTGCATGTGTATGAGAAAGGCAGAGTGACAAGTACATGGGAGCATGGGCAGATATCTCTGCCACTTATTGTACATCCAGTCTGGTACACACTACCCAGCCCAGCCATGCTTCAGTCTCCCCACTGGTCACAAGGGGGTGATAACTGGGCCTTCTTCACAGGGTTGTGTGCCAAGTCCCTGCTCATGGCTTGGCTGTGACCATGACTTGTCACAGTTGTGTGTTTGTGTGTGTGTGTGTGTACTGGCCTGGGTGTGCATACATGTGGAGTATGGGGCCCAGTTTGTGTGTGGGCTTGAGTGGGACACAGATGGAATGAGGACAAGTGTAAACCAAACGTGTAATGTGTGTCCCTGGAGTGTCAGTGATGGTCTGCATGTGTGTACATAAAGTGCATGTGAGGTTGTGTGTAACTACGTGGGTGTGGTGTATGCTCTGTGTGCACGTCCATGTGTGCACGTGAGGCTGTGCGTAACCACGTGGGTGTGGTGTATGCTCTGTGTGCACCTCCATGTGTGCACGTGAGGCTGTGCATAACCACGTGGGTGTGGTGTACGGTCTGTGTGCACCTCCATGTGTGCACGTGAGGCTGTGCATAACCACGTGGGTGTGGTGTACGCTCTGTGTGCACCTCCATGTGTGCACGTGAGGCTGTGCGTAACCACGTGGGTGTGGTGTACGCTCTGTGTGCACGTCCATGTCTGGGTCGGACACCTGGGAGCTCCTCTCACCCTCAGGGAGGTTCCCACTGGGGAGCTGGCCCAGGGAGCCCCTCACAACTGCTGTGGTCCATTTCACAGGAAATCGTCTTCTACAAAGTCATCGACTATATCCTACATGGCAAGGAAGATATCAAGGTCATCCCGTAAGTGCCAGGGTTTTAGGATAAGCATCACCTGAGGGCAGAGCACCCTCGGACCCGTGCTGGGCTGGCTTTGGGGATTTATCACAATGGATCAGCAGCCTCTGGCATGGCCCCTCACACGGTGGTGCTCCCTATGCTGTAGGACGAGGCAGAACGGGATGGGGAGGGAGGCACCATGGATGTCCAGAGTGGACTTCCAGAGGCCCAGGTGAGCTATCCAGGTGGACCTGTCAACAGTAACTGACCTTTGAGCCCCTCAGGGTCTCATCTTAGCTCACCCAGACACCCAGGCAGGTGGAGCCCCCAGAAGGCACACCCCATAGGGCAGGTAGAAGGGGATGTCCACCCCAGTGGAAGCACAGCTGGGCTGAGGGAAGGGCAGGGCTCCAAACTAGAGAGACTAGGGACAGGTGTTGGCCATTCCTCACTCTATAGCTGAATGGCCATGTGACCCCAGACCCTATAAGGCTGTCAGGACCCCACCCTGCAGGTTCCACCAAGTGACTAGGATCCAGGTGTTAGGCCTGCAGGACAGGTGACTGGCACTGAGCTCCAGGGGCTGGATTGAAGAGTGGGGCCCCCAGTGAGGGAGGGGTCTCCTAAAGAGTGAGGGGCCTCAGCATAGGCAGAGGAAGGATAAAACAGCACAGACACCCCCAAACCTCACCCCTGGCCTCCTCCTACTCTCCCTGAATCCACTACCTGCTAGCCTTCCCGCCCCACCCAGAGCTCAGGAAAGGGAATAAACATTAACACACACACTGAGCCAAAATCTACACACATACATCGAACAACCCTTCCACCATCTGACCCTGTGTTCTCTTCCCCAGCACACCCCCAGCTGATCACTGGGCCCTGGCCAGTGGCCTTCCAACCTACGTGGCAGAAAGTGGCTTTGTGAGTCTGCTGAGGCCCTGCCCTTGCCTGGTGCCCCGGCCCTTCCTGCCGGTCTGCGCACCTCTGCCAGCTCCCAGATGCCCTGCTTCACCTACTTAGAGCTCATCGGGCTGGGTAGTCTTTTTTAGAATCATATCGTACGTTGGGCTGCTTCAGGTGAATTTTTCCTGATCCTCTTTCAGATCTGTAACATTATGAATGCCCCCGCCGACGAAATGTTCAAATTTCAGGTATCTATCCATTCATTAACAGAAAGTGTGTTGTACTTAGGGAAGAAGATATTGTGGCTCAGAAATGATGGACTGAATTCGTTTTCGCTCCTTGAGAAACAACCTCAAAATCTCAGGGGCTAACAGCAGCAAACACGCACTTCCGGGCACAGGTCTGTGGCTGGTGGGGCGGGGCCAGGCCACAACGAGCTTTTCAGGTCTGCTCCTTGCTCCTCCTCTGGGGACGTGTGACCAGAGCAGGCTTTTTTCTGGAGGAGACTGAGAGTCCAGTGGGCCAATGAAACTGGCCCTGGTCTCTACAGCTCTTCCAGGAACTGGCCACTGTCCACATTTTACTGGCCAAGTGTCAGTGGAATGTGAAATGGGAACAGCTGCATAATCTGTGGGGCCCAGCAGAATGGAATACAATAATTCAACAACTATTAAGAACATTAAGAGCATGGAGGCAAAGATTCAATCGAGCGTGGGAGCCTTCTAAGAGAGGGATCCTGTGTGACCGCAGAACTCACACCATAAAACCACCCTGGTGGGCATATAGGCTCAGCTTCGGCTAGCGGGAGAAGTCACAACACAAACCCATGGACAGAGAGCTCTCATGCATGGGGGTAGTGAGCAGACAGGAAGAGTGACCCAGTCACCACAGTTGGAGGGCAGAAGAAATGAGATTCGTGCTTGCTGGGTGACAAGCCTGGGCCAGAGCCAGACCCAGAGTAGTGGGCATCTCTGGATGCCTTTCCCTGCAGGAAGAGCCTCTGGACGACTCGGGGTGGATCATCAAGAATGTCCTCTCCATGCCCATTGTCAACAAAAAGGAAGAGATCGTGGGGGTTGCAACATTCTACAACAGGAAAGACGGGAAGCCTTTTGATGAGCAGGATGAAGTCCTCATGGAGGTAAACACCTGTCACAGGTGCGGCTCTTGGAGGCGACACCTGTGTGATGGCATGGGACACACCTATGTGGAGTCCCTTCCTATCATCTGCTTTAGCACTCGACCCAGCATGGGGGCAAGGGGGAGCCGTGAGGGGTCATTCCTGGAGACCCCTTAAAAGCACTCAGTGCCCTGGGGCGGCCCTCCACACGCCAGGACACAGGGCCTGGTGCACAGCAGGTGCTGTCAGGGTGATGACGCTACTGGTCTGTCTGCAGTCCCTCACTCAGTTCCTGGGCTGGTCGGTGCTGAACACAGATACCTACGACAAGATGAACAAGCTGGAGAACCGCAAGGACATCGCCCAGGACATGGTTCTGTACCACGTGAGATGTGACAAGGACGAAATCCAGCTGATCCTGGTACCACTCCTGTCATGCCCTGGTCCCAGTGGGGAGGCAGGGTGACCCCGCAGTCAGGGCATATCCTGTGGTCGGAGAGCCGAGCCAATCCTGCAGTTCCACATGCTCTGCACGGCCAGGGGCAGTCCTTCCCCTGTGTCCTCAGCCGCGAGCAGGGTCAGCTGCAAGCAGGGAGCGATCAGAGCCCTCCGGGTCAGGCTGTGTGAGGACTCCACCAGTTGTCCCTGTGGACAACTTAGAACAGTGCCAGAGAGGCAGGGAGGGACACACAGGAAATGGTAGCCACTATCACTTCTCCCGGAAGCTAGAAGCTCCAGCTGGGGCTTCCAGAGGCAACTGCTGTCTCGTGTCAGATGTCACCCTGTCCCGCCCTCACGAGGGCTGTGGGTAACGCCGTCACCCTGTCCCGCACTCACGAGGGCTGTGGGTAACGCCGTCACCCTGTCCCGCCCTCACGAGGGCTGTGGGTAACGCCGTCACCCTGTCCCGCACTCACGAGGGCTGTGGGTAACGCCGTCACCCTGTCCCGCACTCACGAGGGGTATAGCTGACATTCACTCGGTCTCAACACATCTGTCTTCTCTCGTAGCCAACAAGGGAACGCCTGGGGAAGGAGCCTGCTGACTGTGAGGAGGATGAGCTGGGGACAATCTTGGTCAGAATCTGACTCCCACCCCTCAGGTGGAGACTGGAGGGGCCTGAGGGTCGGGGGAGACTTCCTCATTCCTAGGAGACCTGAGCATGTCGTCTGATGTTTGCTGCTGTCTGCGTAGCCCTGTGCCTGGGTCCGTGTGCGTGTGTGTATGTGTGCGTGTGTGTGTGTGATCTCTTTATGTGCGTGTCTTTGCACCTGTCTCCCTGACAATACCTCTGTTCTTGTGGGGGGGCCATGGGTGGGGGCTGAGCCACAGGGCATGTGAGTGGCCAGCCACAGTCCAGAGCCACTGGAAGGACAGATGTCAACACACTCCTGGGACATCTGAGGCTGGACAAAGGATCCTGGGAAGGGAAGAGAAAAGCCCGCCTCCCTCAGCTCCACAATCCCTCCCACAGAAGGAAGTGTTGCCAGGACCCACCAAGTTCGACATCTATGAGTTCCACTTCTCTGATCTGGAGTGCACAGAGCTGGAGCTGGTCAAATGCGGCATCCAGATGTACTACGAGCTGGGCGTGGTCCGAAAGTTCCAGATCCCTCAGGAGGTGGGGGTGGGAGGCCGTGGTGAAGGGTCCCAGATCCACTAGCGGGTGGGGGACCATGGTGAACAGTCCCAGATCCACTGGGAGGTGGGGAATGGTCAGGGGTCTCAGATCCACCAGGAGATACGGGGTTGTGGTGAAGGGTCCCAGATCCACTAGAGGGTGGGGGACCATGGCGAAGGGTCCCAGATCCACTAGAGGGTGGGGGACCATGGCGAAGTGTCCCCGATCCACTGGGAGGTGGTGGGCCATGGTGAAGGGTCCCAGATCCACTGAGAGGTGGGGGGCCATGGTGAAGCGTCCCAGATCCACCAGGGGGTGGGGGGCCATGGTGAAGGGTCCCAGATCACTGGGAGGTAGAATTCGGACATGGTTGGGGCGGTCCCAAATCCCCCAAGAGGTGGGAGAGATGTGGTCAGAGGTCCTAGGTCCTACACAAAGTTTGGGGACAGCCATGTTCATTACAGAATACACACAGCAACTGTGCCTAGAATAAATGACTGAATGTATCGATGGGTAGAATGATGGATAGAACATTTGGTAAATGGTTGTTCCAGACAAGTTGATCAAGTGCACCATTGGGCCCTAGTGGGGTTTTGGCGTGGCGTGGAGAGGATATAGGAGCCCATGAGATGTGCAGAAAGCAAAGGGCATCCTCTTGGTTTGAATGCAGAGAGCCCCGCAGAGGTCATCCCAGGGAGGAGGGGTGGCCCTTCCAGCTCTGCCCTGAGCCCTGCTGCTTTCCCATAGTTCTCTGGCTGTTGTGCTGTCTTCACCTTCACCCTTCAGGGAGCATCTGCTTCCCCACCATGCAAGTGAGGAAACCATGCTTCCTCGTGCCCCCCTGAGAACAGGTGCAGCACGCTGGCATTTTCAAAAGAAATTTTACTAAATACTAAAGGAAAACACAAAAGAAAAAAGTAGACAAATGATTAATAGAATTTTTTAAAATTTCAGAATCATTTTCTGGCACTAAAAGTCACAGTGGAAGCAGTAAGATGCTCCTTTGGCACACATCCTGTTGTCCAGAAAGACTGCCCTGCTAGAAAAGGCTCACACCCCTGGGGCCTGCCCCTCGATCTCTGGACCCTTAGCCAACATTTTATTTCTCCATCGTCCATGCCAAGTGCCCACACATTGTGCCCCATTCAAACACCCTTGCCTAAAACAGACCTTTTCTTCTAAAACATCCCATACCCCTTGCCTGGGGTCCTCCTCCCAATTTTGGGCTGGGCAATAGGTTGGAGGCCCCATGAATGCTGGAGCTGTTCTTAGCTTTGACCCTGGCCCCATCAGGCCGCCCCTCGTCCACCCCGCAGGTGTCAAGCAAGGTACCTCCCACCCAGGAGGGTGGTCAGGGGCCAGCAGTGAATCGCTGGGACAGGAAGGGTCATGGGGCCCTCGCGTACAGGAGTGAGCAGGGCTTTCACACCAAACTATTAGCATGTTTGGTGCTCAGAGCCCGTGTTTCTCCCGACTCCCCTCAGGTCCTGGTGCGGTTTCTGTTTTCCGTGAGCAAAGGGTACCGGAGAATCACCTACCACAACTGGCGCCATGGCTTCAATGTGGCCCAGACCATGTTCACGCTACTCATGGTGCGTGTCCCAGCAGGGACGTGACAGATGCCGCCCTAACCACCCCCCCCCCACCTGCTATCTGGTCAGGCTTGTGAAGGCCCTCCCGGAGCTTGGGGTTGCGGGGCTCCTCTGCGTGGGAGGTGGGGGCCTTCAAGGGCAGAGGAGTCAAGGATATGCATCCGCCTGGGACTGGCACACCCCCAGCCCGGGAGTAATGGAGGGCACCTGGGCTGGGGAGGGGCGGCAGGGCGAGGCCCAGATCCCTCCCCCACCCTGCTTGCCTGCGCCGTGGAGCAGGGCAGGGAGGGAGGAGGAGGGTGTTGGCAGCTGTAGGTGCCCGTGTCCTCAGACGGGGAAGCTGAAGAGCTACTACACAGACCTGGAGGCCTTCGCCATGGTGACCGCCGGCCTGTGCCACGACATCGACCACCGTGGCACCAACAACCTGTACCAGATGAAGTAGGCAACACAGCTGGGCGCCCGGCTCGCTCTGTGGGAGACTTTGTCACAGCGGCCCAGGGAGGGGCCTGCCTAGAGCTCACTGAGGGTGGGAGTGCCCCGTCCCTGGCGAGGAGGGAAGTTCAGGGGGCCCAGGAGCCACAACCAGCCTCTCTGGGGGCTTCTGGCCAAACTGTGATTTTAATAAAACCTCTGTAACAGATCCCAGAATCCCTTAGCCAAGCTCCATGGTTCCTCAATTTTGGAACGGCATCACCTAGAGTTCGGGAAGTTCCTGCTCTCCGAGGAGGTTCGTGTCCCATTCCTCACTCGGGGTATTTCTCCGTATTTCTGACTGACCATCGCCTGCACCACTGGCCCTCCCCCGGCCAGGCGCTGAGGATGCCACAGGGCGTTCTGACCAGCGAGCCAGGCCCCGCGGGGGCTGGAGGGAGGGTCAGCGGCGATGGGTTGGATTTGAACTTGGAAATGCACCCACCGTGGGGTGGGGTGGGCTCAGGGGTCAGGCAGTGGTGGGGAGGGCGTGCAAGGCCAGCTGGGTCTGGTGCCCACGACCTGCCACCTGCCGGTAGGAGCAGGCCAGCAACGTGCCAGGGTCAGACAGACAGATCCTGGGAGGGGGCAGGGACAGACTGGGAACCTAACCCTTCCCGCAGTCCCTGAACATCTACCAGAACCTGAACCGGCGACAGCACGAGCACGTGATCCATCTCATGGACATAGCCATCATTGCCACAGACCTGGCACTCTACTTCAAGTGGGTGGCCGCCCCGTGGGGAGGCAGGACGGGAGCCTGGCTGGGGGGTGGGGTAGGGACCTGGGGCTCCTAGAAGACCCTTGCCAGCCCAGCAGCCCCACAGGGCCTGAGCTCTTTGCCTCGGTTTCTCTCCTAGAACGTGGGTGGGGTTAGGATCAAGGAGGAGGGGTGTCCTGCATGGGGTTAGAGGGTGGGGGTCGACTCTCTCTCTTTGTTCCTGGGGTTCAGGAAGAGGACAATGTTCCAGAAGATTGTGGATGAGTCTAAGAACTATGAGGACAAGAAGAGCTGGGTGGAGTACCTGTCCCTGGAGACAACGCGGAAGGAGATAGTCATGTGAGCTATGATGGGGTGGGGGCGTCAGGAACCATCTCTGTGCTGGTTAATCCTCAACCCCCCCCCACCAAACGAGGAGACCCCAGGCCCCCGAATGAGCCACAACAAGAACAGCTCATCTCTAAACGGCTTTGATAAATCATCACAATAATTGCTCCATCTTACTTGCTCCTCATTTTCAGGGGAGACAGTACAGGATTTGGGGTCAGAGAGCCCATTTCCTTAGTTTGTGGATTTGGCAATAATTTACTTATTCATGAACCTTCACTGATACATCTCCAAAATGGAGATTCAGAACTATGGTTCTCCTCCAGGGCTGTCCCAGAGGTCCAACAAGGAAAAATGTGTAAATCATGGGCACTTGGAGCTGCCCAATAAAGACTTGGTTTTAGTTTGTGGCAGCAAGGGGGAGAGGGAGGTCATGTATGAGTGGTGGGTTGGAGTGGGTGTGTAAATGAGAGGTCTACTACTGGAAGGGGTGCCCAGAGGGGGAGGGGGAGGGGAGGGAGGGAGGCCAGCTTGGGCACGCCTTGAGCTTCATCTGCCTGCAGGGCAATGATGATGACTGCCTGTGACCTGTCCGCCATCACCAAGCCCTGGGAAGTCCAGAGCAAGGTCAGAAGCTATGCAGACCCCCACCTCTTGTCATTGCCTCTTGAGATTGCCTCTAGGGGAAGCCTGAGAAGGGGGGACAGAACCTTCATTTGCAAGTAGTACTGAGAGCTGCCCCCTGCTCTGGGGCTGGGCTCACGGCCGCCACATTGGAAAGCACCATTGTGCTCACTGTGCATCAGGCCCAGCCTGAAGAGTAGGGGTCCCAGAGGGTCTGGGGGCAGAGACTGAGGGCACAGAGGCTCCTGGCAGGAGCCTCCTTTGTCAACTTCTGACCAAACGCTGAACTCCACAGGATGACTGCCTTTTATGTCCACCTCCCCCCCCCCCCGCCAGGTTGCTTTGCTGGTGGCAGCTGAGTTCTGGGAACAAGGTGACTTGGAAAGGACAGTTCTGGATCAGCAGCCCATTGTGAGTGTTACTTCCAGAATCTTCTACCCCTAGTGTGGTTCTTGGGAACCTCAGCTTTGCTTGGTACAAACATAGGGCCCCTGGGGATTTGGGGTCCCAGGACCTCAGTCTCACTTTGTGGGATAGGTCATGTGACATGAGCTGAGCGTAAATTTAGGTGGCTCGGGATCTGGGTAAAGTTGTAGAAAAAAACAGGGTTTGGATAAAGCTGTGAGGCCCATGCTGAAACGGAAAGTCATTGTCAAAAGTGGCCGAGGCAGGCTGTGGCCCATCATCTGGGGCCTCCACGGCCCAGGCAGCTCCACAGTGAACCTCAGCCAGGCTGCAAGCTGCTCCAGGAAGGCCTTCAAGTGGGGAGAGTACGGTGCCAGAGAGGGCCAGCGGCTGGAGTCCAGGGGCCCCCACCATGATAGGTGGAAGATGCTGAGATCTTCGGGCCAGCAATGTGGGGCCAGGGATGTGCTGCTGGACCACCACGGCACCTGCATAGGATCCAAGCGGACAAGGACAGCAGAGCATGTCTAACAGCAGGTGGAAGGGATGGAAAGGGGGTTTGTTTTACAAGTCAACTCCAGTCAGTGGATAGCTGCCTGATCACAGAGTGGAGAAGGCTTTGGGGCCAGGGACAGCCTGCAGGGAAGGGTGTCCTGACCAACCAGCCAGGTCCCTTGGGGACAGGGCAGGCCTCTAGTTCCTGCATGGCTCACCGTTGCTACGTGGAGCTCCAGACAGTGGGTAGCTATGAAGGATAAACCTGCGAGGAGCAGCTCAGGGGGTCTGGAGTGTATGTGGACACCAAGGATAGCCCCTCCAAGGGCGTCTGGAGTTTGCCCCCACAGGGCTCTCACGCCAGGTCTTGAGTTAGCACCATGGAGAGCTCCCAAGGATGTGGGAGGAAGGGGCTCAGGGGACCTGAAACTAGGGAGCCTCATGGTGGACTCAGCCCTGGAACTACCAGATGGCTCGGAGCGGGGAGGGGCATCCTGGCTGCCCCCTTTCAAGGGCCAGCATCTATCAAGGCAGGCTAAGCCCCAAGACCAGAGGCTCCACCTTCATCCCATGGACACTGCTTCATCTGTGTCTCTGTGGACATGTTCATCTGAGCTGGGTGGGGCTGAGTGAGTCCTGCGGGCTCAGAGGAGGTATCTCTGCTCCCCCCACAAGCCAATGATGGACCGGAACAAGGCAGCGGAGCTCCCCAAACTACAGGTTGGCTTCATCGACTTTGTGTGCACATTCGTGTACAAGGTGAGCAGGGTGGTGCGGGGCCTGGCTAGGCTCACAGGAGGAAGGGGGTTGCTGGTGTGGGTTCACCCAATGGCCTGGCCTGCCATAGCCCCCATCTCATCCTTGTACTTAAAATCTGAAATCCTCAGTGTCACCCCAAGGAGTCCCTTCCCACCTTCCCCTAACCAGTTCCTCAGAAGCTCGTCATGCTTCCCCACAGGTCTCCACCCTCTGGGAGGTCCTCCCACTCACCATGAGGTCTCACCTCACATGTCCCTTCCCCAAACCCCATCTAGGGCACCCCCGCTCGTGGCCTGCAGTTTATCTGCAGGTGCCTTTGTTCAGTGCCTGTGAACCCAGGAGGACAGGGATGGGTCCACCCGTCACAGCCGGGAATGCCTCACCCAGCAAACACATGTTGCACATGAGAGACCAGGGAACACTGTGCCGAGGATGCGTGTGCTGTGACATCATAGCCCAGAGGACCGTTCAGGGAGCGTGTCGGGGGGTCTGACTGCAGAGCCCCTCCCGAGTGATGCCCATAGGCTCCACTCCATCCCGTCCTGGGGACTGTGAGGAGGAGGTTGTCTGCTTCTGAGTAAAGTTACCCCCGACTGGACCAGTCCCACTCCCCACCTTGACCGCCACGGTGCCTGGGCTTCCCCTTACTGGAACCCCAGCGCCCTTTGCTGCCCCCTCAGTGGGGCTGTAAGTGCTGAGAAGGGAGGCGGGACCGGGATGGACAGCCCAGTCCTGAAGCTCACAGGTCGCAGCCCCACCACAGCGCTCCCCTCTCACTGCCTCTTCCCCAAGCCCATCCACACACTCCAGGGCTCACGTGTGTGTTTGTGGGTGTATGTATGTGTGACGTACGTACAAGAGACCAGAGAAGGGGCTGCAAGGCCGGCGTGTCTGCCCAAGTCTTCCCACCCCCTCTGCCAAGGGACTCCCCTTCTGCCATTGATATTTTCTACTCCATTCTTGGGGTCCTCGCCCCACTAAGACCATCTGTGCCCTCCCCACCCTCTCTTCTCCGTTTCCTGGGCTTTGCTGGGAAAGTGACATCTCAGTGGCCTTCCCTTCTCCCTCAGACAGGACCCCCCCCCCCAGGTTCTCCTCTTGAGAGCGGGGCAGGGTGTGGGGGGGACAGGCTGGTGCCAGCAAGGGCCAGGATGTGGGGAGGCCACCTGCCCCAGCTGCCGAGGAACAGTCAGGAGTGTGGCCCGACTTCTTGATTCCCTGTCTTCCCGGTCCAGGAGTTTTCCCGTTTCCATGAAGAGATCCTGCCCATGTTCGACCGACTGCAGAACAACAGGAAGGAGTGGAAGGCCCTGGCTGACGAGTATGAGGCCAAAGTCAAGGCCCTGGAGGAGCAGAAGCAGCAACAGGAAGACAAGACAACAGCCAAGAAAGGTGTGGGCTGCGGGCACGTGGTTAGTCCCCGCGTATGGGGAAGTGTGCGAAGGGCGGGCACGTGGTTAGTCCCCGCGTATGGGGAAGTGTGCGAAGGGCGGGCACGTGGTTAGTCCCCGCGTATGGGGAAGTGTGTGAAGGGCGGGCACGTGGTTAGTCCCCGCGTATGGGGAAGTGTGCGAAGGGCAGGCACGTGGTTAGTCCCCGCGCGGAAGTATGCGAAGGCACGGAGGCTAAACCAGAGCCGAGTCTGGCGGACAGGCCGGTGGCAGAGGCGCTAGGGCTGATGAGCTGGGTTCCTCCCTGCAGAGGCATCGGGCCTGTGGGCACAGCGCAGGCAACAGCCCGGACTGCAGGATCTCCTTGTTCCTCGCCAGACTCTCATTTTCTCTAACCAAGTAACTATTTGAATGTTACTTCCTTGATAAAGGGAGGAAACATGGGGAACTCTCAGCAGCTCTTTCTCCCACCACCAGGCAGCAGTTTTCTCCTAATTAACTTAGGAAAATCTCCACTTCCATCTACCCTCAGAAACCAAACAGAAGACCTAAGGACGCCCATCTGACTCCAGCTCAGGTCATGATCTCGGGGTCCTGGGTCGAGCTCCACAGTGGGCTCTGCACTCAGCAGGGAGCCTGCTTCTCCCTCAGGCCCTCGCCCTGCTTGTGCGCACGTGCTCACTCTCTCAAATAAATGAATAAAATCTTAACAAAAACAAAACAAAAACAGAAGACCTAAAAAAAGAAATTAAGTGAGCTGAGTCAAGCGTACATGACACCTTTCCCTGTACTGTGTCACAACCTTGGTTTACCTGCTCAGCCCCCACCCCCGTGTCCTGCTGTGGGACTGTGGCTCACGTGGCCGCATCCTGAGGGGTCGGCACACCCCCACGTGGAATCCCTGATGTTGTTGCCATGGTACTTGCCCGCGCGTGGCCACCTCAGCCCTGGGACTTCTGTTGCTATTTCCTGCTGTGGGGAGGAAACCGATGTCCAGACGGTTCTGGGTTTGTGGGGGCCAGAACTAAAAGTGTCACAAGGACAAGGTAAGAAAGGCTGAGCCCTGGCTAATCGGCTTAGGCTGACCACAGGCCCCACGCTCTGCCCTTCCTCCCACGGGGCTGGTCGAGGCCGCTGGTCAGAAGGGGCGGGGCCGGTGCACAGCCCTCACCATCTTCTCTCTCTTGCAGTGGGCACAGAGATTTGCAACGGTGACCCCGCACCCAAGTCTTCGACCTGCTGCATCCTGTGAGCCGGTCCGTGTGTTCTGATGGCGCCCGTCTGTTCACCCGCTGGGACTCCACCTCTAACTGCTTGCTACAGGAGCTTAAGAAGCCCAAGAAAATGAAGACAATTTTGGATGTTTTGAAATTTTTTTAAGATTTATGTTTTTATAAACTAAAGTCAACTATGAATACACAGTTTACCGTACTTTACACTCATCCATCTTTTGGGTACACAGCAATACCACAGAGATGTTTGGAAAGGGTCTGTGAACTGCGAGTCGGAAAGCACTGGCTGAAACCCACCTGCACACGTATCACGTGTATTTGGGTAGATGAGATACAGAGATGCTGTTGCCTGTCTGGTTAGGAGGAGATATGACCAGAAATTCAGAATAAAAAAAAAAGAAAACAAGTTGCCCTTTTCTTTAATACAGCAGAAATTATGGTGGAGGGCACATCATGTAGGGCCCATGGGAAAATTCTGCCACAAAGGTCAAGGCCAGGAGAGACCTGAGCAAAAACACATGTAGCAGCCCTCCGCATGGGGGTCAGGGGAGCACACTGCCACGGCTGGGGTCTGCCCAAGCCCTTAGTGTTTGTGCACCAGCACAGCCGGACCCAAACACAAGGCTCACATGTGAAACAGGTACTCATTATCTGGTAGAGCTCCAAATCATTTGTTCCCAACACTGCACACAACCCCACAGCAAACACCTCAGCTGCCTGATTGGGCTGGTTGTGGAAAGGCCAGTTCAGATGCCACTCAAGCCCGCCTCCAGAGCTCCGGAGCTCCAGAGCTCCAGAGCAGGTGGTGAGGGGAGAATGGGGAGGGAGGACCCACCCCCCACAGCCATCCAGTCACAGGAAAGAGGCAGTTCGCATCTCAGCGGGGACACCTGGTGACAGGCCATGATCAGGGCCAGGCCATCCTCCCAAGGGACTCTGCACCAGCCAACCTGAAGGAACCGAGCTGGGCTCATGCAACCTTCACCTGAACTAAAACCAAGGGTTTAAAGTGCTTATCCGCTGCTTCTCATCTTCCCCCTCACATCTGCAAATGAATTCATTTTATCAACAAAACTTGGGCTCAGGGAAATTTGCTCAAGACCTAGGGCTGGGAAACAGCACCATTCCAACACTAGGCCTCAGAGGCTGGAAGAGCTCAGCCAGGCGGGGCAGAACCTGGCTGTCAGCTCAGCAAGAGCCCAAGCCCACTACAGAGCTTTATGCAGCACCCCAGCCTGATCCCCAAAAGCTCACGGGCCTTCCTCCCCCCGCCCCCCGAGAGGGGGATGAAGATCCAGGTCCCCGGCATTTGCACTGCCCATCAAGGGTCTGGGCTCACTGAAGACAAAGCAGCAGCCACAATACCCAAGCTGGCTGAGTGGGGTATAAACTGCTCCCTTTGGGGCTCCCCAGTCGGACACCCCAGAGAACAGGTGACAGAATTTCTGTGTTCCCGGCCCATCTGTGCACTGCCCCCTGGGTCTGTGATGGGTGCCCAGTTCTTCTGAAACCCACGCGCCATCCCCACCCCACAGAAATGGAGGATAGAGCACAACTGCTGAGCTGGGGTCCGGCAATCAGACAACTGGCGACAGTAAAGGAGAGCATCAAACACAGAAAGCTTTATTCGTCCACACCACTCCAGAGAAAGGCAGGCTCACTTTAGTATGCTGTCGTCTTGGGCTGAAAGGTTTAAAGGAAAACACTTGTGTTATTACACGCTCAGGCAATCCAAAAGGACCACTTCACACGTGCAGAGCTCAACAACCCAGGACCTAGCTACAGTGGAGAGCCCGACCATGCTCTGCCTCAACTCTTGTCCCTGCACACTCCAACTGGAGCCTGCCACAGCACTCAGTGGGGGATGCGTACCCGGTTCCGGTCCTGTGGGCCCTCTGAGGGTGGCACATTCCCAGACAACTGACCTCCAAGGCCTAGGGACCTGGTGGGCCTTGCCCAAGGCAAGGTGTCCCCGTGTCCCCCAACATCCACGGCCCTGCTGCATCTCTCCCTGCCGCAGAGGACCCACTGGCCAGTGCTAGAAGAGAGGAGGCAGCTCCGAGCCCCCACTGTGGGGTGCACCTGAAGCGGCACCTGTATGTTTCTCAAGTCTGGGCAGAGGACAAAGCCGCAAGATGCACTAACTCCAGTACCTTCTGCCAGTTCTCTCTCAATCCGTTTCCGTTCATCCTGCTGCCGCTTCTCCTCAGCGGCTACCCTCCGCTCCTCTTCTGCCCGAGGTTTCAAGTAACCTGTGTAAGGAAAGCACGAACATGGGTAGGTACCTTCAGTGTCTTCACCAACACGCTGCATAAAAGGAATTTAGTGCATGTGAACGCCTGATGCATGTGCTCTCCGCTCCTTTCCTTCCAGGTGGACCAAGGCCTGACCTCCTCAGCCAAGAGCCCAAGCCGGAGGGCAGCTGCAGGGCCCCGCCGGCCAGCACTCCAGATGCTCCACCAGATGCCCCACCACCTCACGGCACTTCTCGGCTCAGCAATCTAGGCCACCAGAGGCTGCTCACGTCTGACCGCAGCACTCCCCCGACACCCACTTGGCACCCCAATTTTCAACAAGAGCTAGCCGTTTTCCAGCTCCCGGGGGTTGGCCAGCATCAGAATGCACCTTGGGTCCTGACCACCTGCGCTAATCCCAAAGCAACCTACACACCTGCCGCGGCCCCGCTCAGGGATCAAACTTGCTCGGGTTTCTGGGGCTGGGGCCTCCCAACCCTGCCCCCTTTCCTGCCCTTCGCTGAGGCAAGAATGGCTCTGGGGAGCCCCCCCCCGGCTGTGAGAAGCCCCAGTGCTACCCCTGCCTTGGGCCAAGACAGCGGCGCGGCCACCCGCGGTCACTCACTGTAGCGCTTGGCTCCGTACGCCACGCCGAGGAACAGGGCGGAGTAGCGGCCGAGCTGCGGGCAGAAGACGGTCAAAGGCGGGGCAGCGGGGTGCGGGGTGGGGGGTGGAGTCCCGGGAGCGCGGGGCCTGGGAGGATCCCCAGCCCGCGAGGTCGGGGGGCGCAGGAAGGGAGTCCCGGAAATGCGGGGTCGGTGTGGGGCGGACAGGGAGGTCCCCAGACCGTGGGGTCGGGGGACGCAGGGGGGTCCCGGGAACGCGGGTCCCGGGGAGGGGGTTCCCAGCCCGCGGGGTCGGGGGTGCAGGACGGGGGTCCCGAGAGGGCGGGGGGTGCGGACGGGGGCGCGTGTCCCGGGGAGGGGGTTCCCAGCCCGCGGGGTCGGGGGTGCAGGACGGGGGTCCCGGGAGCGCGGGGGGTGCAGACGGGGTCGGGGGTGCAGGACGCGGGTCCCGGGGAGGGGGTTCCCAGCCCGCGGGGTCGGGGCCGTAGGGCGGGGGTCCCGGGAGCGCGGGGGGTGCGGACGGGGGCGGGGGTCCCGGGCTCCCTGGGGTCGCGCACGCGGAGCCGAGCACCCGGCGACGGCCGCACAGCCTGGTTCACCTTGATGAGCGGGGAGACCTGCACCGGCGGCACCATCTTGTCCGTAACCTTCACGCCGGAAGTACAATCTGAGGAGGACGCTGCAAGGGCCCGGAAAGCTGCGGAGGCGTAAAAGCGTACAAGGGCGAACGCATGCGCCGTCGGCGGCGAACAGAAGTAGGACTGCGCCCTCGGGTGGATGGAGGTGAAACAGCGTGCGCCGCTCGGGCGGGGACCACACCGGGCGCGCGGCTCGGCGATCAGCTGCGCATGCGCGATTGCGCGAGAAGCAGGTGTCGGCTGGGCGGCGGGGGCGGGTTTTGCCCAGGGTGTGAAACCCGGCCTACCCTCGTGTTCTCTGCAGCCCCTGATGTTGTCAGGCCAGGTTGAGCACCAATGGAGCCCGCCCATTATAGGTCCGAATATTTGAAAACTATAAGTCAGGCTCACAAAATGTAAATTAGATGGCTCTTTATCCTCCTGCAGTGTCTGGGCTCTCCTGTCAGGGCCGGCGAGTCGGGGAAGGAGCCCCCACTCCCGCGCCGCGGCTGAAGAGGCCCACGGTCACCCCAGGTCAGCTGCCATGACCGCCCAGGAAGGGCCCATGGTCCAGAAAGGGGTTCGAGGTTTTGAGCTGAGAATCCAGGGTCCAGGGACTAAGTGTGACCTGAGCGCAGGCCCCCTTGCCCCAGGCCTCTCACCCAGTAGAGGCGAGGGGAGGGGTTGTGGCCAACCCCTCTGGACTCAGGCCAGGCTGATCATGGTGGCCTCAGAACCTCTTCCTGGGACGGCACTGCCTCAGGTGCCCCTTACAGCTGCCCTTGCCCCCAGTCTCAGTCCCCTCCAGCAGAGCCAGGTTTCCTCACTGCAGGAGCCTCTCCAGCACAGGGGGCTGGAGTCTTCCTGGGAAGAGCACACTAGTAGAGCCTGCTCCCTGACTCCTGCCTGCAGTCCCAAGCTCCAAGGTCCACCTCAACCAGGGCCTCAGGGACCACTGAGCCCCCAGATGGGCCCCCTCATTCTCTCGCTTCTGCTACTCACCGTGGGCAGGGGTAGGAGGCCACACCTGCGAGTTACTCTGTCGCACTCTGTCCCGCTTCTGTGCTTAGCTCTGGCAAAGACATGACCAGGTCAGCCCCAGGTGTGCAGAGGGGCCACCCAAAGATGGAGCAGTGGTGGCCAGACAGCTTCCCAACTGTGTTGGCTGTGCAGACCCACGGTTCCCAAAGCAACCAGGTGTGTGTTGGGGGCAGGGGGGTGGTCTGGAAGGAGGACCACTCATCCCCTGGTCCCTGCACTGCTCCAGAAAGAAGCTCCCTGAGAACCAGAGCTTGGGGCTCACTAGGGCCCCCGGTATGCCAGAGGGGAGCCCACTTTTCCTTAGTCTCCCAAACCCTCCTGTTTCCAAAGAGAACTTAACGATAAATCTAAAGAGAATGGAATACAGAGATGAAAACCGCAGGGCACAAAGCAGTTGCTCAGTAAATCTGCATGGAAGGGAGTTTCTTCCAGCCTCCTCCAGGGTCCTGGGCAGAGCCTGTTTTCTCTGCAGCTTGCTCTGGAGTCCTGGCTCTAGGCCTCCGGCTGGGAAACTGGAAAATCGCCTGTGTTGTTTCCTGGGCTGAGGGTGGGAACAGGGAGGCCCATCCTATAGGACCACCAGGCCCTTCTCTGAGTTCTCTGAGGATCCCTGCCTGATGCCATCACTGGTGCCTCTGCCAGGCGTGGGGTTGGGGTAAGTCCTTCCCAAGCCCCCTCATTGCTCCCTGAGGAAGCTGTAAGCACACACTGACCCCACAGGACACAAAATAAACCTCTTCAACCAAGATGCCATGCGGTAATGCTGAGTGCACAACCCCCACTCCCACCCCACCCTCATTCTTGCCCTTGAGCATCTAGGCAGATGACCTCAGGTGACAAATATGTTTTCCCTTCCCTGGATATTAAAATAAACAAGACTCCTCAGCAACTCCTGCTTCCAGAATCAAAAATAAGTGTCTCTTGGGCTGAAGGTGAGGCCAAGGTGCTGGTAGGGGACCACCTAATGGTAGCTTCTAGTGGGGCGGGGTAGGGGGACCAGTGGGGGACACACATGCCCATATACACATGGGGAAGACCCCTGAAGCTGGGGGAGACTCGCTTTGGCCCTGGGCCCTTCCTGAGGGCTGAGGGGGTTCCCACCTGGCTCAGGACACTGGAACCGCCTGCTGACACCTCTGCACCTGTCAGGGCCAGCTGTCCACTTTGAATCCTGATATTCTCCCTGGAGCCAGGCTCCATGGCTATCTTTAGTGCTGCCAACCCAGAAAACCTCCCCAGGGGCTCTGCCAGTGTCTTCTGGCCTTCCCCACACCAGGGGCCTTCTGAGCACAGATCCTGCATGTCTTCCCTTCTCAATGTTGTGGTCCCAATCCTACAGCCCTGCTAGGGTCTCTCCAAGCATCACAGTCAGACCCTGCCCAACTGGGAATGCAGCCCAGCCCAGGTCTCCCACGTTAGTCACATGTTCTCCCTCTGGGAGTCCTCCAGGCTGAACCCAAGGGAGCCCCCAGGTCCCTGCAGTGGGTCATGCCTCCCCAAGTTCCTCAGGGTGTCTGTTGTCCCATACTCAGTGCAGGCAAATGGTGGTCTGCCCCTGGGATCACATGTGGCAGCACCTCAGAGGTGTCATGTGACTGAAGGGGTGTGCCCCTGGGGGCAGGACCCCTGCCATGGTGGCACTCACAAGCGATGTGGTTCCCAGATGTGCCCTAGGGGACCCCTGCTGCTGATGCCTCCCCCACCCCCACCCCCGCCCATGGTACAGGAACAAGGGGCTCTGAGGGCTTGTTCTCCAGGTGTGAAACTGCAGTCCTGACTGCCCTCTTCATTCTACCCCCAGGCCTTCTCCTTCTGCTCAGCCTATAGACCCCCATCCTTTCCTGCCCCTAACCTGCACTCCCCACAACCCAGGACTAGGGCACCCAGCCCCTGACCCTGTGGTGACCTCTAGTATCTGGCACCAGGTGTCCCCCCCAGAGTCTGCCTGCTGGCCTCTGCCTGCTGGGCCATGATGTAGTGGGGAATTTGGCCCAGGGCCCAGCCCATCTGGATGGCCTTCCATCCCAGAAATGTTATCCCTACTCTGTGCCACGCAAGGAGCTCGCTGCCATGGGGATACCTAGGGCCCTGGGACTTTTCTGCCACTGAAGCAGAGAGGTGAGGGCACACACAACACGCTCAGAGAACACTTGCTCACCAGCCTCCAAGGCCACTCACAGTGACTTTGTGCAAATCTCGGAAAGGTACTCCTTCTTTTGGCTCCTGCAGCCGCCCAGGTCCTCATGCAGGTGGCCCTGGAGATGCACAGGAAACAGGAGAAAAAAGCCTTCTTGGTGAGCTGCCTGGGAAGCTGGGGCCCTGCTGGGCAGGGCAAGATGGCAGCATCTGAGTCACCCGCCAGGTGCCAAAGCTCACTCTGCAGTTGTCCGGTCCCCAGGGTGGCCCTGGGCCTATCCTTGTAGGGAGCGGCAGCCGGAGTCTGAGCTGTCCTGGGGGACTGAGTAGGAGCTTAAGACAGGTGACCTGGGCAAGGAGGGCACAGACCATCGCATCAAGCAGACCCACGCATGGTGAGTGTGGCCAGCAGGCCACCGGGGCAGGATCGAGTGTGAGCGTGCATGTGTTTGTGCACTGTGTGCATTTGTGACTGTGCGTACACGTGTGTCGCCTACGTGAGTGTGTTCTGTGCGAGTGTGTGTGCACAAGAGTTAGGTTTGTTTACATGAGTAAGGGTGTTAGGTGGGGAAGATCTGTGCCCCATGGCTGCCTCAGTGACATCTGGGGCTGGAAGATGGAGGGTCCTGGCCGTCACACTGGAGGGATTCCTAGAACTGGCCCACCCACCTGCTGGCTGCTTGCACAGTCCGTTTGCTCCTTGGACATTCAGGCCCAGCTGGTTCCTGGCTGGATGGCAGATGGAGCAGGGCAAAGCTCAAGACAAGCCCTGGGTACAGTGCTGTTAGGGCCTTGTCAGGGCTGCCCCAGCCCAGGGACCCAGGCTTGGGGTCCCCCGGGAGCCCCTAGTGCCATAGTCCTCTGTGTTGTCTTCCAAAACACCAGCCTGGAGACCCCTCAGCCTTGGTGTTCTCACATTAGGCCAGCAGGAAGACTAAGAAGAAGGAAGGGGGTGGCCTACGGGCCCAGAGGGCATCATCCAACGTCTTCTCCAACTTTGAGCAGACCCAGATCCAGGAGTTCAAGGAGGTGAGGCTTTGCTCTTGCCCCAGGGCCCCTCCACCCAGTAATTCCTGCCCAAGGGGTCTCCTGAATCATAATGCAGGTGGCCAAAAGACCCTACGTGAGCCTCACTCCAGAGCCGGTGAGAATAGATGCCCGTCCCAACATGGTGTGGCCAGCCTGGCAACCCAGTGACCCTGGCCTCGGTTTCAGGCATTCACACTAATGGATCAGAACCGAGATGGCTTCATCGACAAGGAGGACCTGAAGGACACCTACGCCTCTCTGGGTAGGTGCCGTGGGACAGAGCTCTCTAGAACCCACCTCAGAATGTCCTCCAGTCCTGGAGAGCTTTGCTCTGTACCTGGGCCTTACAGGCTGACCTGACATCCCATTCCCCATGGGCTGCGAGGATGTGGGCTGGGCCTCCCCTAGGGGAGAAATCCCTCTGGTTTGATCAGGGCATCACAGGGTGGGTGGCACAGCCCAAGCATGGGTATCCTGGATGGGGAGGTTGGGACCAAAGCTCCAGGGAGGGGCTAACACCCCAGAGGGACACCACTGCATGGGGAGGCTGGTCCTCCTTCCCCCAAGCATGGTAAGGAAGCCCAGAAACAGACCTTGGAGAGGACGTGGAGGCCGGATCATGCTCCTCTGAAGAGCCAAAGGCTGGGCCCTTCTCCCTCAACTTCCCATATGGGGGCATGTTCTCAGCCTGAGGCAATCCCAGGGGAGAACGGGTAGGTTTCTTTCCTCTGGGCCCCCTTACACCCAGGTAAGCAGATCACAGGTCTTCCTAGGCTCCACGCATGGCCTCTTCCTCCTCCTCAGCTGCCCATCTCCCCAGGGTTTGGGGTTCTGCTGACATGCAGACCTGGGCCACCACACCTGGGCCAAGTATCCCCCCATTGGCTCACCTCCCTCCTTCTGGCCTCCCCAACTTTGAATGATGGAGGTGGGCAACCAGTGGGGACAGCAGACACACCAACAACAGGACAGCCAGGGGAGGTGTGACATTCCTGCCCCTGCCTTGTGTCGGTGACAGGCAAAACCAACATCAAGGATGATGAGCTGGACGCCATGCTCAAGGAGGCCTCAGGGCCCATCAACTTCACCATGTTCCTGAACATGTTTGGGGCGAAGCTGACGGGTGAGAGCCATGGGGTGGTGAGCACCATGGGTCCAGGCTCCTCCCTGGCTAGGGGCAGCCCTCAGGCCAGTCTGCCAAGACAGACTGTTAGCTCCTAACACTTAGAAATCCAGATATTTCACATAAAAATCCAGATTTTCAGATTTGCTGAAAAGCCCTAGGACCTGACATTCTGGTATCCGCATCTGTGGGTCACACACCCAGGGGGCACATGAGCTCAACCTTCCTCCTGTCTGCTTCGTGGTGGTAGCCTTTGTCCTTCACTCATTGAGCACTCACTCCACTTTTGGGCCTGGGCAGGATTCTGGGGACCCCCAGAGTAGTCCCCTCAGAGTGGGAGCTGCAGGGTCTCCCAGTGCTCAGGAGCTGGAGGGTCATTCAGGCCAAGCCCTGGGGTGGCCCAGAGCAGGACTGGAGCCCTAAACAGCCCATGATTCAAGGGCTTTTGTGGGCAGGTACGGATGCCGAGGAGACCATCCTAAATGCCTTCAAGATGCTGGATCCCGATGGCAAAGGCAGCATCAACAAGGACTAGTGAGTGTGGCTACAGGCACCTAGGCATCTCCCCTGAGGGATGCCAAGCCTACCTCCCCTCACCCAACCCCAATCTCCAGGCCTTGGGCTGCCTTGCCCCAAGATCCTGAGTCCCTCAGGGTAACTGAGGACAAAACCAGTCTTGCCCACACAGGGCTGGGCACCCAGGGACTTGGCTCGTCACCACCACTTGGACCATCACTGGGTCTTTAAGTCCTTTGGGGGGCTAAATCAGCCAAGTGGGCATATTTGGTGTACCAGGCACTTGCCTCTAATCTCCCACAGTCTCCTCCCTGCAGATGGAGCCCCCCTGCCCCAGGGGTGGTGACCCTTGATCGTGTGAGTCAGGAAAGACTCCCTGATGACCACTCCCTGGTGCCCAGGCTTTAGCCAGGCTTCTGAGAGGCACCGGTGCTGTGAGTGGGTGGGATTGAAGGGTGAGCAGACCCCCGCCTTGGGGTATCCCACAGTGGAAGAGCCAATGGTGTGAACTGACCCAAGTCATGGGGCTCCCTGGGGTCACCCCTCCAGTTCTTCCCCTGCCAATTCCTTTCTTCAGTGCAGCCTAATTTGGATCCTCCCTCCTTGTCCTCAGCATCAAGCGGCTGTTGATGTCCCAGGCAGACAAGATGACCGCTGAAGAGGTTTGGCCCACTCTGCCCTCCCCCCACTTCCTTTCCCCCATTCCCCTCTGTGAAACTCAAGGATAGCCCTTTGGGCTCCAGGGGGTGGGCAGTTAGCTAGGGGGATTCACCCTGGGCCCCCAGAGCCTGCAGCAATGGGGTGGGCAAGATACCCCGGCCCCACCCCTGGCTCTGCAGTGTGACCCCCCCCACCTCCCTTTCCCCCACCCCCAAAAGCAAAAACAACACTGGAGCTGGCTGGAGTTCAGTGCCTGTAATTCATCAGACCATTTGCTCCTTCCCCTCGTCCCTGGACCTGACTCCCCCAACCATACCGGCTTGCAGGTTGACCAGATGTTCCAGTTTGCCACCATCGATGCTGCAGGCAACCTGGACTATAAGGCACTGAGCTATGTGCTCACCCACGGGGAGGAGAAGGAGGAATGAGGGGCATCTTCCCCATCCGCACCCGGGCTGCAGCCAGTTCAATAAACATGAACCCACAAACCTGCCTGCCAGTGTCTGCAGAGGGAGAGGAGGAGGAGGGGTCCACCTGGCGGTGGGAGGGTCTGCAGGTGGGGAACCTCTGCCTGGGGGTGGGAGATGTGTCTGCTGTGGTGGGGAGAGTTTGGGGGAGGGTCCACTGGGGGTGGAAGTGTTTGCTTGGAACTGGGAGAGTCCAGAGGGGAAGGGTCTGGTGGGGGTGGGAGCATCTATCTGCCCGTAGGGCCCTCCCTCTGCTTCCCCCTCCCAGCCCAGCCTGACCCCACCTGCTGTCTTAGCACTCATGCTGGGAGTCAGGTCACTCAGTGGTCAGCAGAGGTTGAGAAAAGCTATGGGTTGGGATTCCTCAAGGAAGGCATTTCTCACAAGTGTCCATTCCAGACTGTGATGCCAGGGGCCCTCAGGACACTCCCAATCCCTCCAGCTCCCCACCCCTTGTCCCTCCTGCCAGGTCCATCCCCCACACGCTGCTCCTGCACCAGCCACCACCCTGGGTCTGGCCTGGCCACTGGGGCACCTGCCTGGCCAGTGGCTATTTGTCCACACAGCACCAGCAGTTCATCCTGTAGCTACGGGGTCTCCCCTAGGCCATCCTGCTGTGCTCTGGGTGTGCCAAGGACTCCAAGGCCCTCTGGCATCTGCTGGATGCTGTCACCCTGTGACCAGAGCCTACCCCTTCTGGCCTCCCCTTCATGTCCCCAGGACCACTTCTTGATGCGCCAACTGCTCTTTTGGCTTCCAGAACTCTGCAGGGACCCCTGTGACCTCTCTGCAAGTCCTGAGGGCTCCAGCGGCTCAGGGCTCCCCCGAATAAGCAGGTAGGGCCAGGAGAACAGCTCTAGGAATGAGTTGCCCCTGAGCTTCCTACGGTCCCTGCTGGAGGTCGTGGGGGTGTGGCCGAGTGGAGCCTCAGGGGGTGGCTGCCAGGCAGGGCACGTGATCTGCAGCCTCTGGGGACGTGTCCTCCTGGATGGAGTGGCTCTCATTGGCCTCAGCCTGTCGGCGCCGGTACTGGGTATGGAAGAAGAACACCAGGAAGCAGCTGAAGAGGGTGCACAGGCCAGCCATCAGCAGCATGGACACTGAGGAGACACAGCCCAGCTCTGTTCTGAGGCTTGCCCAAGCAGCCAGAGCTCCCCACCCCTGACCCAGAGTAGCCACAGAGCTGGCAGAGCCCCAACTGACCCCACTAGCCATGACCAGAGAGTGCCCTGGAAACAGGCCCTGAGGGCTGTTCAGGTGTGGTGAGCTCCAAGGTCACCAGTACGGAGTCTGCAGATGTGGTCATCCTCACCCCCGGGTCTCTCGGCCTCTCTGTCTCCTTCCCTGATCTCATTTTAAAACGACTCACATGTTTAAACGTTGGGCTTTCACCAGGGTCTCAGGGCTGCTCCCACCATAGTGAGCCTTGGAGGGGAAAGGTCAGCCTTGTTGCCCTACAAACCACCCCCCCCGGCATCCCCGCCCCTTGGGTGCCCTGCACACGCCAAGGAGAGCGAAAGGTGCCAAAAGAAAGGGGCCCATGGAGGGGAGGTTCCAGGGCTGGAGAGGGTGGTGGGGAGCCCAGGCACTGACCTCCTCGCTTGTGCCCTTAGGGGCTCTATGCAGGCGGGGGCACTCACCCATCCAGTCGAGTGGGCCCTGGCCATCCTGGCAGGTGGAGATGGACGGCTCTGCACGACGTGTGGTCAGGCCAGTCAGCAGGACCATTACGAGCACACCCTCGGCCTGCCTGGACAGCCACAAGGCCTTCAGCCCTGCCCTGGGCACCACTCAGTACTCACAGTGCCATTGGTCACTCTGAGGGCAGTGTCCTGTTCTGGCCAATGTGGGACACAGCAGCCAGCCCGGGACAGCACACAGCTCAGAACGTGGTGGCCTCTGCCCGAGCAGGCAGGCTACCCACTGTGTAGCTTGGGGCAGGGCGAGGAGAAGGTCTCTGGGGTACCCAGGGAAGTGGTGGAGGGACAGACACTCACCCTAGCACGATGACCAGGCCTGCCGCTGCACCCTCCCCCACAGGGAAGGAGCACTCAACGGCGAGCTCCATGGCAATGGGCGCCACCGAGAAGCCAAAGAACCCCAGCAGTGAGCAGAGGGTGGCCAGTGCGAAGGTCTGTCCCTGCAGCTGAGACACCTGAGGGGCAGCGAGCCACACAGAGGGATGGGGCAGCAGTCAGAGTGCACAGCCCTGGACACCCAGGCCCAGCCAGTCCCTGAACCAGCACCCTCTCTCAGCTGAGCAGGGAGCAGGGATGGGGCAGCGCCCAGGGTCAGGGGACCACTCCCGTGGACAGTGCCCAAGCCTGAGAAGGTCTGAACGTCTGCTTTGACCCATTTGTCAGCTGCCCTGCCCCAGAGCATCCCACCTGCATGCCTGTAGGGTGGTCTTGGTTCAAGGGGACTCTCACCAGGGCAAAGGCCACGCAGACCATGGAGGTCAGACAGAAGCCAATCTTGACAGCTTCAATGAAGTGTTTCGTCCGGTCCACATACAGGCTGAGAACCAGTGCCCCCAGGACTCCAAACCCAATGAAGAGAGCCCCGCAAAGGCCTGCAAATTCCTGGAGGAGAGGAGGTCAGGGGCGCCCCATCATTGGGTCACGGTGCTACCAGGGCCCCAGGAGAAGAAGCCCATCCTCAGGGCATACGCCATCACCGAGAAGCCCATGGCAGGGTGACATGGAAGGCTCAGCTGCATGGTTAGCCGTGAGTGAGGGACAGCATGTCCTCCCCTGCAGGTGCCTCTTTCCTGTGGCACCCCACCCTGGGAACTCAACAATTGCTAAAGGAAAGGGTCTCAGGGCCTGTGTGCTCCTCATGAGTTGGGAACACACCAGGCCTGAATCCCACACCCAGGGCTGATGCCAGACAGCAGAGGGCAGGGCCAGAGATGCTATGAGCAGAGCAAGGCCCTCCCAATCTCCAACTATCAGAAGAGGACCCTTCCCTGGAGACCCGCAGGGTTGGGCCATCCTGAGTGCGGCATTGGGAAAGATAGTGAAAAGCACCACACAAAACCCCAGTACCTCTTTGGGCACCACCACCACCCCTCCCCAGGGCCACAACCCCACCATCAGACTGTATTTGGCACCTGACACAACGTTTCACACACAACATCTCAATACCACCCACGAGCAGAGGTTACCCTGTCCAGGCATCGGAACCCAGTGTCTGGGGCAGACAGCCTTCAGGGTAACAGTAATGGCCCCCCAGCCCCTCCTTGCACAGGAGAGGGGGGCTGGGTGGAGCCAGCACTCACGTTGGAGTAGCCCTTCACACAAAGGACCTGCTCCAGGAGGACCGAGAAGCTGGAGAAGATGCCGATGCCGCCCCCGAGACACACGGCGAGGATGATATAGGCTCTGTTCCGCAAGAGCTGGAGGACAAGACACCGTTCAGCAAGGAGCCCCAGCGGGGTACTCAGGATACCCCAGCAGGGCCTGGCCTGTCCCCCCTCCCTCCTCAGCCTCCTCCCTGCACCAGATCACCCCCGCCCTGGATCCCACAGCACGAACCAGCTTCAGCCCGTCCAGGAACTTCTCTGAGGTGGAGTGGGCGGCCCCTGCAGAGGGTGGGCTAGGAGGTACACTCTCCCAGAGGCAGGTGATGGCCAGGAGACAGGCGAGGCCGGCAGGGATGATATAGATGCCCAGCTGGGGAGAGGGCATACCTGAGTGTGTGTGTGTGTGTGCGCGCGCGTGTGTGTGTGTGTGTGTGCGCGCGTGCGTGCACGCACATGCACATGAGGGCTTCACACCACTGTTCTGGGCACACTGCCCCCTTGCCAGCCATCCCTAGACAGACAAAGGCGAGCCCCAGGGCCTGCTTTGCTTTGTTTCCCCTAGAACACTGGCTTTCAAAATATCACCCATAGATGACTCCCACAGTCACGCCAACCCTCTCCCAGGGCCCCAGACTCACCCATCCAACCGCCAACTGAACCTTCCTGCCCCAACACGTGCCCAGCTGCACAGCTGGAACCCCCTGCCCTTCCAAACCTGGCCTGAGCCTGCCCCCACTCCCCAACCCGACCTACCTGGACACTGCAACCACGCCTTTGGCTCCCCGAGCCTTTGGACCAGGTCAAATCACTCTCCCCTTACATACTCCCAGGGTTTCCAATGCCAATCACCTGCCCCCTGGGTTGACCCTTCCCTCCATCCTTCCTTTGCTCAGCAGACACACTGGCCTCTGGCTGCAGCCCCCACCCCTCCCCCTCACATCCACCTCAGGCATGTGGGAAAATCCTATGTGCACCAAGCGCACTTGCCGATGTGGTCACAGGGAGGGGCACGTGCACACTCACAGACAGGTGCGGGCACACTTGCACATGCACATAAACACACATGGACGCACACGCATACATGCGCACATACACACGCGTGTGCATGTACCCCATGCGCTCCCTCACCATCATGGGGATACCCTCCTCCTTCTTCACCAGGGCAGGTGATAGCAGGTTGGCCACCAGGATGCCCAAGGGGTTTGCTGGATGGACAGACGGAGACACGTGTCCGCTCAGCCATGGCCAGGCCTGGTCCCCAGCCCACAGCCAGAGGCCTTTGCCCTCTCAGAGCTGGGAGTGCAGAGGTGCCGGGACCCACTCACTAAGCCACAGAAGACCATCAGCCTCACCCCTGCCACTCACACATGGTGCCGATCATGTTGGCCGTGGCTCGCTGGTGCTCTGGGAACCACAAGGCAGCCAGCTTGGCTGGAGAGAAGATGACCAGGGTCTGTGCCAGGGCACAGAGGCTCTGCCCACCCATGAGGAAGGGAAATGGGTCCTGGATCTCGATGAACAGGAAGGCCAGGGTTCTGAACACACTCCCAGCAAAGTTCAGCCATGCGCACACGATGGTCTGTAGGGATGGGGTCAAAGCACTGCCTGGCCAGCCCAGACTCCCCTCCCAGCACCCTGACCCCTGCCCTGCCACCCGAATGGAGACCCCCGGGGAAGAAGCAATGGCTCTTGAGCCCTGACTCAAGGACCCTGCCCCCATCTAGGACAGAGCCCTGGCGTGGGGTCTAACTCACTGCCCAGCGGAGCCCAACAGAGTCCAGAACCCAGATGGCCACCACACCAGACGGGATGGACGCCACAAGGTAGATTAGCGAAAGCCAGTTGATCTGCTTGGTGGAGAGCAAGAAGTGGTGGGCAATCGTGTCGGCCACGGGCGCGAAGCTGAGCCACAGCTGTGGATACACACTGGTGTCAGACCACAGGGCAGGTGCCACAGACACCCCAGCCACCTGCTGTCCCAGGCTTGGCCAGCCAGCCTGAGGGAGACAGTGTCTGGCAGTCCCATAAGGGCCAGGGTCGTCACCTAGTCACCTCTGAGGGAATGCACCAGGTGGGGGGGTCAGACAGTGTGCCTGGGATAAGGAGCAGCACCATCCTGCTGACATGGTCCTAGTGGTTAGACAGAGGCTGAAGGTCGTCACCTAGTCACCTCTGAGGGAATGCACCAGGTGCGGGGGTCAGACAGTGTGCCTGGGATAAGGAGCAGCACCATCCTGCTGACATGGTCCTAGTGGTTAGACAGAGGCTGAAGGTCGTCACCTAGTCACCTCTGAGGGAATGCACCAGGTGGGGGGGTCAGACAGTGTGCCTGGGATAAGGAGCAGCACCATCCTGCTGACATGGTCCTAGTGGTTAGACAGAGGCTGAAGGTCGTCACCTAGTCACCTCTGAGGGAATGCACCAGGTGCGGGGGTCAGACAGTGTGCCTGGGATAAGGAGCAGCACCATCCTGCTGACATGGTCCTAGTGGTTAGACAGAGGCTGAAGACCTGGCCAGGGCCTGCAGGACCATGAGCCCCACCAAAACTGACGCTCCAAGAAGGCCTGGAGGGCTGTCAGAGAGAGGCTGACGACTACGGGGGGAAGAGAAGCTCTATATGGTGAGTGGGCATGAAGGGGTCTAGACCAGGGGCTGGGCGGCACTGGGGCCTGGGAGGGTAGGAAAGGGGGTCCTGATGAGGGGAGCTGGTGGCCCTGCCACCCCAGTCACGTAGATGTGTAGACTGCCCAGATGGCTGGGCAGAGGAGCACATTTGGGTGGACACTCAGTGTCTATGGTGCACACCCAAGTAGGTAAGGGTAGGAAGTGGGGTGGGCCTGGGGCCACCGAAGGGATAGTGCAACGGATGTCTCCATGGCGGGGAGAGAGCACAGAACGAGGCCCAAAGGTATCTCCAGCTTGTCTAGAAACTCAGCGATTGAGTCTCAGGTGGAAACACCTGGATTGTGTGCTGGCCCTGCCCATGGCCAGCCCACCTGTCCTACAGGAGGTAAGACCCTCCCTGACAGCCGGACAAGTGACATTCCCCAGCCCTAGGTGCTGTGAGAGGAGGGACTCTCCAAGGCAGGAGAGAGAAGGGAAGCAGGCCAGGGATGGACCAAAGACAAAAGTACCACAATTCAAAGTTCACAATCACCGCAACTCTGTGAGACGGGGAATGCAGAAGCTGGCCCCAGACCACACCCTCTGTGGTGAGGCGGGTGAGAGCCAGGCTTGCTGACCCAAGCAAATACTGACTGCAGAGCCTCACATGACAGAGAACTCGGGCAACAGCTGCCTTTTCTTCCTTTTTTCTTTTTTAGGGTCAAAGCAGAGGACAGATCTCTTCCAGGTACAGAAAGAGACCCCATGCAGGTCCAGCTGCTTCCTGCCCAGCCTGATCCAGCAGAGAGAAAGCGTGGTATCTGTTCTCTAAACCCGCCCTGCTGAGCCAAGCCTAGTCCTTGTTCCTCCCCAAGTCTGTGGCCGGCAGAGCAGAGACAGGTCTAAACTGTGCCAGACAACAATGTGTCCCCAGTGCAAAAGAATTCCCTTCAACCTGCTCCCAGCCACCTCCCTTTGAGCGTGCTGATAGCTGCCCCGCATGCTGGCCCCTGCCCAGACCACTGGGCTGTCTCCTCACACCACTTTGGGGCCCCCCAGACCTCACTCCAGGCACTGCTCCACCTGCCTCTGACACTGCCCTCTCAGAGCCTGGGACCTTTGGTCACCCAGCTGCAGACGAAGCACACAGGTGGACTTGGATGGGGTAGGACTGATGGTCAGTGCTCACTGTGGTGACCAGAGCAGGGACCACAATTCCTGGTTAGAGTCCTGTTTGCTCCATAATAACTCAGGGACTGAAGGGGAGTGAGCAGGGTGCTGCCTCAGTGTCCAAGGAGGTTCTAGAGGCCACTCATGACACCCGTCCACTCTCAGACTCATCAAAGCAGTTTTAGGGTTTGAAGGAGACCCCTGCTCTGTGTCCTTAGACCACTGCACCAAAAACCAATTCTGGCTTCCCAGCCAGCTAGACAGGGACCTGGTGGACAAGCCACAGTGGTGAGTCCCACAGAAAAAAGGTTTCCAGAGTCATAGCAGACTTCAGCCCAGGCCATGGACGCCACGTGTCACGGCACAGGGCTGGCTTTCCATACCCAGTCTGGCAAGGAAAGGAGGAAAAAGGTCCTGATCAGTTTGGAATAACATCCAAGAGTGGCTGCTGCTCAAGAACCTCCCTGAGGCAGTGTCTGCCCAGAATGTCCACACCTGCCTGCCCATCTCTGCTCATGGGTCTGCACTTCCTGATGGTCCCTCGGCTACTCACAGCCTCCCCCAGCTGTGGATCCTGCTGCCAAGGTAGCTTTTCATTACTTGATTACCTGGCGCCCAAATGCTGCCTGACCAGTCCCTGGGGTTCTGTGGCAAGCTGAGCAGTCATGGGCAGGTTCCTTCAGGCACACTTAGGAGGTAGAGGTGGCAGCACCAGGGAAGAGATATGTAGGGTGGCCCAGTGGAGCCTAGTGTGGGACAGCACCGCAGCCTGACCCCATGAGCAGGTGGCCAGGTGAGGGTCAGGTATAGGAAGACTAGCTCCAAGCCCTCCCTCCATTCAAGTGCTCCTGGGTGTCTGTCCAAGGGGCAAGGGGCTAGGGGCAGCAAAAACTTCACCCCACTGAGCGCACTGTATGTGACGGGCTGGGGAAAAGGGGGCCCAAGCCCCTGGGCAGAAATGGGGGCTCAGGGGTGAGTTGGGGAGAAGCAGGTTGGGAAGCTGGGCCCCAGTAACTGGTAGATCCTGTTCTCAGTGGCTGATCAACTGGTCTCAGGAGCTGAGTCCCTGCCAGCAGTGGGAACCATTCTAGAACAGGTAACCGGTCACTGGACACCCCAGCTGGGGAGCTATAGAGAGACTGGGTGTACAGATAAGGAAGCCTCCATACTGAGTCACAGCTCAGGTCCCGGGCACAGGTAAGCAAAGGCGGCTGGGCCCTGCCCTGCCTTGTGGAGTGGGCTCGGGAGTCTGGAGAGGGAGGGCGGGAGCCAGATCATGAGGTCTGTTGCCAGCTGTTGGGTCTTCCAGAAGGGAGTGGGGCTACTGGAAGACCCCTTTTCAGCCATGACAGTGACTCCCGCGTCGTCCTGACGCAGGACAGGGATTCTTTCGAAACCACTATAGGTCACAGGAACGAGGCTCTGACACCACGAGGACAGACGCTAGCGCCTTTTCTCCCTGTGCAGCCAGGAGAAGGGCCTCTGGAGTCCCGCGCCTCCGCACCTGCTGAGGTCGCTGGCTCCCGCCCTCCCAGCGGTCCCATTGTCCGGTCAGGGTCCTTACAGACCGAGACCCCTGGGCGCACTGGGACACGGGAAGGTGGGAGTGGCGCGATGACTCGGACTGGGGCCCAGCTCGGCCCGACTCTCCCCCGCTCCCGCTCCCGCCCCCGCCGGGAGGCTGCCCCAGACCCCTGTACCGTGGCGTTGGAGAAGTTGAGCAGGCTGAGCACCAGCAAGAAGACCCAGCGGCGCGCGTAGGCGCGGTAGCCCAGCAGCGCGCCCAGGGCGGAGGTCGCGTCGGCCCCGGGCCGGTCCTCCTCCGCTCTGGCCATCGCCCGCCGCTCCCGCCGCTGAGTTCAGCAAAGTGGCGCCTGGGCCGGGACCGCCCTGGGAGGTGGTGCCAGGCGCGCGGGGCGGGGCGCTAGGGATCAGTCCCAGCCCCGAGGGACGGCAGTCACTGCACCGCCTGGAGGGAAAGGCACCAGTTATGAAGTTAGACCCTCTCCATTAGCCAGGATGAAAGTCTCTGCCCCAGAAACAGGGACAAAGTCCCCTCGCAGGAGCCGAACAGGTCACGACCTGTGTGTGGTCCCTGAGGTGGACGCGCCCACGTGGGTGGATACAGGAGAGGGCATCCGTGAAGTCACGCAGCCCCGCAGAAGGTCCGCATTTCCTGGAAGGGGTTGTGGAAAGGTCCCCATCCACCACCACCCCCCCCTAATTCCTGCTGTCCAAACAAGGCACAAGGAGTGGCAGGAGGCCAGCATGGAAGAGGAGGCTGGGGTCAGTTTGCAAAGAGTCTCGAATCCAGACTAGTCGTTAGATTGGGCCCTGTCGTGGGCAGAGGTGGTGCTGGCCCAGGAGGAAGGTGGAGTCCAAGGCCAGGCTGTCCTGCCCAGGGAAAGGGCAGTGTCACAAGGGTGAACCTGGGGGCAGTCAGCCTCCCCGGTGGGGTTATTATCTTCAGTTGACAACTGAGGACACAGCTGGGGCAGAGTGGGGAGAGAACTGAGAGCTGGCAGGCAGAGAAGAGGGAGTGTCAGCTGTCTCTCTTCCACAAGAACTCCCCTGTGGGTGGACAGCCTCCTCTCCTGCTTCCTCCCCACCCAGAAGTCCACCGCAGACATCTCTTCTACTCTCCAAATAATACGCTCCCAAGGCCACCTGTGATCTCCATGCAGCTGACATAGACGGACATGATCGTGGAAGGGGTTGTTGTCAACAACCTGGCACTCTTGTCCATCTCCACCTCCGACTCTCCTGCTCAGCTAGGGGATGGGGGCCTCCTCCCCATCCCTAGGGCTCTTCTGTGGAGTAGGCAGCTTAGTAAGTTCACAGTCGCAGGTCTACATGCCAACAACGAACATGTGGAAACTAAAATTAAACACACAACAGCATTTACAATTACTTCGGAAAATTAAACATTTGGGTCTGTAAAAATTAGTAAAAGGAAACCTCAACAAAAAATGGGGTCAGGAGTCCAGAAGGGGGAGCTCTCATGCTGTACCATTCAATGTCAAAAATTGCCAGTACAGATCCTAACAGAAGAATCGTCAATAAGAAAGAATCATCAGTTACAGGCCTGAAGAGGAAAAGATGTGCATTGCATCTCCTACAAGAAATTAACCAGCCCAGCAACTTAGCAGGTGAGAAACTGCCATCATGGTAGGCTCTTGCCTTTCTCCAGTGGACTTTCATTCACAACAACCCCTTCCAACTTCCTCCTTCTTCTCTTTCAAATAACATTCCTCTCCTTTGTTTTTTGGGTTAGCCTATGATTTAAGCTTGCTTGTCCTGCATTGCAATTCTTTGCTATTCCTGAGTAAACTCGTTTTTTTTCTTGCTGGTAAAATAACTGACTTTTATTTTTAAGGTCAACAGGTATAAAATTAGCAAACTGTACACAGGACTTGTATGCTAAAAACTATGCAACACAAATGAAAGAAATTAATGAAGACCTTAAAAAAAAAAAAAGGAGAGCTATACCATGTTCATGGATTGGAAGACTCAACACAGTAAAAATGTCAGTTCTCCCCAGATTGATCTATAGACCTAATACTACTCCTATCAAAAGGGTTTTGTAAACATAGACTGGGGGAAAATATTTGGAAACCACATATCCAACAAAGGACTGGTATCTAGAATATATAAAGAGCCCTCAAAACCCAACAGTAAAAAAAAAAAAAATCCAATTAGCAAAAGACATGAAAAGACATCTCACTGAAGAGAATATACAAATGGTGAGTGATGATGAATGGCTAACATCACTAGCTATTAGGAAAATACAAATTAAAACCACAATGAGATACCACTATACACCTTTCAGAATGGCTGAAAGAAAAACCAATGACATCCAATGCTGGTGAGGTTATGGGTAACTCAGTTACTCATTCATTGCTGTTAAGAATGTAAATGGTACAGCCACTGCAGAAAACAGGTCGACAGTTTCTTATAATACTAACATGTAATTATTATATGACCCAGCAGTTGCACTCTGAGGCATTTATCCCAGACAACTAAAAACTTATTTTCAACGAAAATCTATACCCAAATGTGTACAACAGCCTTATTTGTGATACCCCAACACTGAAAACAACCTATTTGCCTTTTAGTGAGCAAATGGTTAAGCCAACCACAGTGCATCCACACCATGGAATGGGCTCAGTGGGAATGGACTGTTCATACACGAAGCAGTTGGGGGAATCACAGGGTAATCATGCTGAGTGGGGGCAGTCTCTCATTGGCTGGGCTTTTGCTGGGGGAGAAGGAAACTTTCCTCCTCTGGGATAAAGTAGTAGCTACAGGGGCACTGACTTACTTTTGAGGTCCCTCTGTTCTTGTTGGGTCTGCAATTAGGAGCTTCACCTGTGGAACCTCCCTATTCCATTTTAGTGAGGTTTCCCTTTATTTTCACAAGTTCCATTTGTTTACATTTTTGAAAAGATACAATTTTAGAAGTAGAGAGCAGATTAGTGGTTTGAAGAGGAAGCGGAAGGGAGATGGGGTCCTCCTGGTGATGGAAATACTCTGTCTTGACTGTGGCAGTGGGTACAGGAATCTACGTATGACACAGCCATGTGATGTCAGTGTAAGCAAAACCGGAGAAATCTAAGACCATGATTCATCAATGTTGGTGTCATGGCTGGGATATCATACAGTTATGTTTTGAAGATGTCATCTTTGGGGGAAACTGGGCAAAGCGTACAAGGAATCTCTGCATTATATCTTACAACTGCATTTGAATCTATAATTATCTCAAAACTCACACAACATGGAAAGCACACTCATTTGGAAACAACTTTTTCCACTCTCACATTTTATTTAAATTTGGGCAAGTATCTTCAACATAAGCATCTAAGCTGTTCAAGCTTTGAATCAAGGTACAAGACCATCCACAAAGGGTCATTCGGTACCCAGATTCCATCTGCACACTGTTGGGACGACCACATCTTGAAGAAACCCTTCAGTGATCTCCACCAAGTGTCTTCCTTCAACAATGATCTTTATGGGGCGCCTGGGTGGCTCAGTCGTTGGGCGTCTGCCTTCGGCTCAGGTCATGATCCCAGGTCCTGGGATCAAGCCCCACGTGGGGCTCCCTGCTCCGCGGGAAGCCTCCTTCTCCCTCTCTCACTCCCCCTGCTTGTGTTCCCTCTCTCACTGTGTCCCTCTCTGTCAAATAAATAAATAAAATCTTAAAAAAAAACAAACAAACAATGATCTTTAAAGGTTTAAAATAACATCTGACACACAATTATGGCTAAACCTTTGTTCCAATTCTTTATCTTCTTTTTCCTTAACCAAACACAGACTCCCATCAGCATCCCAAACTAGCATTAATCAAGGCTTTTTCAGGCCACTGTGTCCTCCCTAAACAGTATCTTGTTCAAAATTAAGCAACTGAGAGCAGTCCCTTTCCCAAGGATGGAGGAAAGCCAACACCTTCTTTGCTGAGGGTATTGGGGAAGAAATCTCACCTTAAATGATGAGATGGCCACAGCCCATCCTGTTTGTGTGGCTTTTACTTGGCTTTTATCTGCTCCTCTCAAGAGAATGTCAGCTATTTGAGGGCAGGAGCCAGTCTGTCCACACCCGAATCCCTGGAACAGGCTGGGGCCGGCACACAGATGCAGAGGAAGAGACAAATGTGCGGGGTGGGCGGCCTCTCTGCCTTGCCCCTGGCCTGCCCAGCAGGTTCTCCCCAGCGTGGCCCACTCCCCCAGCCCTGCCCTACAACGTGCATCTTGGACAGGAGCCTCTGAGCCTTCGGAGTGCAGACGCACACCCTCCCTTCCCAGCACCCACGTCTTTACTTTGTCCACTCCATTCTGCTTTCCCCAAGTTCATGGCTGCTGAAAACCCACACACACCAATGCTGCACTACAGCAGGGGACTGAGTAAGCAAATCAGAATCTGGATTCTCAGGCTGTCTCAAAAAGGACAGTGTGTCTTCATTCTTATCCATACGGGAGGCCAATCAGGGAACCTGCACTGGAATGTTAACCTGTTTCGTTAAAGGAAGAAAGTCTCTGGTCACTGTGGTCTGTGCTTCAGTTGGTCCCCACCAGAGAGAAGCCCCTGGGGTTGCCTCCTCCTAATCTGTTCTTCTGTCTCTCCCATAATCTAGGAAGCCAGCCCCGGAGGCTCATTACATCTCAAAGTCAGGACGAGTATCTGCAACCCCACCTGGCTAGCCCGTTTCATGGAAGACTCTGGGGTCCAATTTTTTTCTTGTTGCTCAGACCTGTTCAGCCTGCTAAAAAAGAGGAAGGATCTGAGTTCTCACTTTTCTGTATGCGCATGTGAGGTGGGCAGTTTTTTGTATGTGCGTGGTGCAAAGTAGTATCTAGTATGTATATGAGAGAGAGAGAGAGAGGAGTACCTAGTGTTGCTATGCACGGCCTGATGTTTACCTGTTTTGTGTGTGTGTGTCGAATACGAGATGGTATCTAGTGTGTGCTCATCATGTGTTATGTAAGACTGTATGGTTTTTGGTATGTGTGGTGCAAGATGGGTCTCTGTCTTTTGTGTATGTGCAGTGGGGTGAAATGGGAAAACAGGCATCTAATTCTTTGGTGGGTAGTGTGTAAAGTGTGTCTACTTTGTGTATGTGGTGTAAAATGAGTGTGTGTTACATCAGAAGCTGGGCCTGAGATTTTGCTCTACTTGTAAGCTCACAAGCCAGCCGACCACATAGGTCCCATATATGTGTGTGCAGGAACCATGGGACCCAGGTCCGAGGTGAAGAGTGCCCACCCCTCGCAGCTACGGCAATGCCCTGTGTGGGTCCCTCCACCTCTCATTTCCATGGGTGGGCAGGTGGCGTGCATATGCCAGGGGGTGTGCTTCTGAAGAGGAATCCCGAAATAGGAAACTCTTATCTCATACAGGACTGCTGTGAACCTCCCCATCCTGCGTTCCAGAGACAGAAACCTTCTCTTTATGGTGGAATGTGAGCAAATCTCCTCCAGGGAGGGGAAGGGTTGGGCATTTTCCCTGACTATCCCGGAATGTCTCTGAGACAAACATTCTTAACAAGGCTGTAAATTATTTTGCTCTGAGGACCTGGACCAGGCAGGAACAGAAACCTGAGAAATTCATGGAGAACGCCTTCCCAACAGGATCCGCTTTTTAAAAAATACCTCCACAAGGGCCACAAGATCAAGTCCAGTGTCGGGCTTTCTGTGCACAGTGTCTGCCCCTCCCCCCATGCTCGCTCGCGCGCGCTCTCTCTCTCTCTCTAATCAATCTTAAAAACAAAAACACCTCGACAGGTATCTAATTTTTTGTTTGTGGATATGGCATGTTGAATCTTTTAGCATGGCGTACTGAGGTGGAAAGTGGTGTGTGTGAGAGTGAGAGAGAGAGACATGAGTGTCTAATTTATTTGTGTAAAATATGAGACATCTAACTTTTCTCTGTATGGTTGAAATTAGTATCTAATTTTTCTGTGTACCATATGGCTGACATCTTGTGTATGGTATGAGACACTTAACAAGTTTTTCTGGTGTCCATTGGAAATAGGTGTCCATTGGTTTGTGTAGAGAGATGTGTGTTTACGCGTGGGCGTTGAGGTGAGTGCTGCCCAGCTGAGGTTGTTTTGCTGTGTTTACCCTCTCTCCGTTTTATGACACAGATACCCTGCTACTACCCCCAGCTGCAGTCCACAAGGGTCTTCACACAGGCAAGCCCACAGAACACACGATGATCTGCATTTACGGGGTGAGTGGCAGCACTCCACACACCCTGCTCTCCCTTTTTTTTTTTTTTTTAAGATTTTATTTATTTATTTGAGACAGAGCAAGAGAGCGAGTGGGGCAGAGGGAGAAGCAGACTCCCCACTGAAGCAGGGAGCCTGACCCGGGGCTCCATCCCAGGACCCTGAGATCATTACCCCAGCCGAAGGCAGACGCCTCACCAACAGGGCCACCCAGGCCGCCCCTGCACCCTGCCCATCGTAGCAGTACGCCCTGGCTCGCACACCTGGTGGTGGCCCCGTGATGGTATGCACGGGCATCTGCCTGTCCTGCTGCAGCTACCAGGACCCACAGTGTACAGACCCACACCTGATGCCTTGCGGACTGGCTCCAGTTTTTTCTGTTACAAATTATGCTTCAGTTAGCAGCCTTGTCCATGGTTTTTTGTTTTTTTTGTGGGTTTTTTTTTTTTCTTTTTGGCATTTCTGCCAGTGTTTCGCCAGTTTTCCCAATTTATCTTTGGGATAAATTCCTACTTGGGGATGGCTGGGCCAAAGGGTAAATGTCTATGTAGTTTCACTGGATGTTATCAATCTCCACTAGCAATACATGAGGGTCTTGCCAACAAGATAAGTTATCAAATGGTGAGATTTTGTCACCAGATTGATCAGGAGAGGCCTCAAGGGATAATAGGCCTGAGGGAGGGAAGAGCCACATGGGCAGCAAGGATGGGCCACCCAGGTCCAGGAGAAGCTCTGCCTTGAGATGTGAGAGCCGGCACGTCCAGGAGGGCCATGTAGTTGGAAGAAGTGAGTTGGGGAGAGCAACCAGGCCAGGCCAGAGTCAAGGCAGGGCTTGGCCCTGAGGCAGGACCTTGGACACTCAGAGCAGCCACTGGGCTGCTAAGCAGAGGCCTGAAACCCTCTGACTTAGGTATTGAAGGGTCAGCCCCTGGGCTGCTCTGTTCAGCAAAGACTGGGGGCAGGGCAGAGGCTGTGGTAACAACCCAGACAGAACAGGTGGGCTCAGGCCAGGGCAGCAGCTGTGCAGTCCCAGAACCATGGTTGGGTTAAGGCATATTTGAAGATAAAGTCCCCAGGACTTCCCCAGGAATTGGATGTGAGAAAACAGAGAAAGAGAGGAATCAGGAATGAGTCCAAATGTTTGTGCCCCCATAACAGAAAAGATGGAGTGGCTATTGGTTGAGATGAGGAAGGTGGAAGGAAGCAGGTCACCTGTGTAGCCCCGAGTTGTGTCCTGAACCTGGTGGGAATGATGTCTGCTGTCCACTGGAGGGGCACATCATGCATAAACATTGGAGCGTAGCCAGCATCTGGACTGGGCTTGAAACCATGGGTGGAGTGAGCACTGGCCAGGAGAGGAGCCTCAGGGAGAGGGAAGGAGGCCTGGCAGGAAGAGCCCAGGAGGAAAGAGGGTGGCAGAGGGGCCAAGAAGGTGCCAGTCATGGGGCAGAACACGATGGGGAATGGGTTACAGGGAAAGTATTTCAGGAGAGAAGCAGCACAGGGGGTCATGGAGATGACAATGGCCACTGGACAGAGCCCCACAAAGCCTTGGGTGCCTGGACCAGAGCATTTTGTTCGAGTTGGGGCAGGGCAGAAGCCCGAGGGCTTAAGAGAGATCATGGAAAGAGAAATCGGAGAGGCCGAGTATAGACAGCTCTTTGGAGGAGTCGTGCCGTGAAGACAAGCACAGAAGTGCACCACCAGGAGAGAGTAAGTCCTGCTCTGTGCTGTTAAGACAGGCGGCCTCACCCTGAGTTTGTGAGTGAATGGAGTGATCCAACACAGAGAATGGTCCGGGAGAGGTGAGGTGGAGCAGCTGGGTGGGTGCCAAGGACAGGCCAGTGCCCTGGGATGGCTGGGTGGTACAGGAGTGAGGGCAGCTCACCCTCCTGGGAGGAGGGAGCAGTGGGCTGCGGGTGGGGTGGGGAGGCAGTGTCCTCTCACTGTTTGTACCATGTTTCTGGTTTCTTCTTTCTTTCCTGCTCTATTGAGGTATAAACCACATATACCAGATATATGTAAACTCACTTCAGTGAGTTTTGCTCCATGTATACATCCATGAACTTACCACTGCCACCCACAGAGCACACAGTTCCATCATCTTAGGTTTCCTTGGGGCCCAGCAATCACGCTGCTCTTGGGCTTTTGCTCTGAGTGAAGCTCCTAGAGACTTCTGAGCAGAGGAGGAACATGGCTTGCCTAATGTGCTATGAAAGTTACTACTCTGTGTTGAGAATAGATGTTGGGGGAGGGAGTGTCAAGGAAAGAAGCAGAGAGACCAGTCTGGAGGCTATGCACTAATCCAGAGGCAATCAATGACCCTGGACCAGAGTTGGGGTGGAAAGCCATAGCCATATTCTGAGGGGTCCGCTGACAGCAGGTATGGGCTTGGAAGAAAGGACCCCAGTGTCTTGGCTCAGCAGGCAGGATGGAGCCCTCTCCTCTGCAATGCGGGCTGGGGTGAGTAGCAGGCTTGGGGGAAGATCAGGAGTTGATATCCTGATATCAGAGCCTGAGCTCCCTAAAGGTAGCCCAGTAGAGTTATGGCCAGACAGCTGGATATAGGAGCCCAGGGTTCAAGGTCAAGGCCAAGGTCTCGGGTGTTGTTGCTGATGAGGTCCCCGGGGAGAGCAGGCAGGTCAGATGTTCTGTCTGCACTCTTGGAGAGAGGCCTGTGGCCATGCCTCATGCACACACTCTGGCTCTCCCCCATTTGCAGACAGGCAGCTACAGTGTCAGAAGGCCACTGCATGACTTCCCGGGGTCACTGCTCTGTGCCCAGGGCTGTTCCAGGCCTGTTATCCCCACTTCTGACACCCAGGCCTCCACTCCAGACTGGTTCAACTTAGCTGCCATTTCCCTGGAAAATAGAAACAGCTGGATGAGATGCTGCCCAGGCCCCACTCCCTGCATCGGGGTCTTCCTCCCCCAGTGTGAAAGGCTGCCACAGCCCCCTGCCCCGGATCTGGTCCCCGTCCTGGGTGAGGACTTGGGCTCAGGCAGCCTTCCCTCTCTCCAGTGTGCTCATCTCTCCCTGTACCCATCAGTACCACTGAGGCTCTGACCCACACAGAAAACAGCCCTCTAGTCCCAGAAACCCTCCAAAGCAAAACACCTGGAAAGGTTGTCTGTATTTACCCTCCCGCCTTGAGCCCAGCACAATTCAGTTTTTGCGCTGGCAACGCAACCACACTGCACTGGACAAGCTCCCAGAAGGGCCCCGCCTCCCACACCCCTCTCAGCAGCTGACGAGACATCATTCAGCCCTGGGGACCCTTCTCCCCAGTCTGCTCTATCTGGGTCTTTCTTGCTGGATCCTCCTGGACTCTCTGATTTCTCCACGTGGGCAGGGGGCTCAGCCCCCCCACCCCTCACTCCGAACACTGCAAACTCAGACTCCACTCCTGAAGCCCACAGACTCACAGCAGGGCCACGGGGTCATTGTAATAGCCACAGGGCTATTACAGCTGACCCCACTCTCCTGGGCTCCATCACCATCCCCAGATTGTCAGCGGCTGTCCACCCTTCCGGTTGTCCCTCACCCATCCCTGCCTGTTCTCAGGCTGAGCCCCAGCAGTCCACACTTCCTCCCCTCCAGGGCACCACCCGGTGCAGCACCGCGGCTTCTTCCCTGCACTGTCTCCCTCACTGCTCCTGCCAGACAAACACAAGACAGCCAGAGGGAAGCTTTACCATGCCGGCACCATGCCAACACCCCTCTGCACCGAACGCCCAGGGACCTCTCCATCTGACCTCATCTCCTCCCTCTCCATGCCCCATGCCCCCTGGCTCCCATGCTGGCCCCTGGAAAGCATCCTGCAACCCCCCCCCCTTTGCACCTTGGTGCTGGCAGGACAACTTACCTGTGAACCCCACCTCCAGATATTTGCAGGGCTCGTTCCCTCTATGTTCCGACTCTGTGCCTCTATGACTGGCTCCCTCTGTGTCCCTTACATGCCCATCCACCCTATTGTAACTAACACTCCAGACATCCACTGCCTCCCCCACCCAGTTTATCTGGCTCCCACATGACACCAGATTTGTTTTTTCCTCTGTTATTGCGCCCCCCGCGCCAAGCTGTGGACCCCAGGAGGGGATGGACGTCACGGTCACTACTTACGCTCCAGTGCAGAGCCTGTGCAAGGGTGGACACACAGAGTTGCGGGGTCAGCCCTGCTGCCCACTGTCCCGCCTGGTGCACGGAGAGCGCTCTGTGCTAGGTCCCAGAAAGGACTGGATCGCAAGAACGAGACCGACTCCGCCACAAGAATGCCCCGGTCCGGGAGCCGGGCTCAGCGCCAGCTGCCTACTACTAGATCCTGTGTCCCGCAGGCCTCTTCCCCCCCCAACCCCGGCGCAGCACCCGCCGACCACGCCCCCTCTGCCCACGCCCCCTCCGGCCCCGCCCTCGCAATCCCCGGCCTCCTCTGCGGGCCCCGCCCCTGGCACCCTCCCAGCTCCCGATCCCTCGGCCAAGCCCTGCCCGAACGCGCCTGCGCCTTCTGACCACGCCACGCCCCCGCCCTTCAGTCCCCGCCCCCTCCGGGCCCCGCCCCCTCCCCGGCAGCGGGGTGGGAGCCGGGCCGCGCAACGCGCATGCTCCCTGCGCGGCGCCCCCGACTCGCCGCTCGGCTCCGTTCGGGCATTTCCGCCTCTTTGTTTTAAACTCCGGACGGGTTTTTTTCTCCTGCTCTTGGGGGGGACCCGGAGGGAGCGGCGCCCCCCCCCACTCCCGGCGCTGCCCCCGCGTGCGCCCTGCTCGCCCGCAGCCGAGACGGCAGGTCAGTGAGTCCGCGCCCCGCCTGGCCTGGCCCGCGGCGCCCGTTCCTCAGGCCGCGGCCTCGGCCGGTGTGCGGGCCGGGAAGGCTCGGAACCCCTGCCCGCGCCCCTGCGCCCCTCGTCGGCCTGGCCCGCGGAGTCCCCACACGGCTCGGCAGGCTCCGGGCGCTGGCCGGACCCACGGGGTCGAGGCCCCGGAACAGGTCACGGGGAAGGGCCGGACCCCGGGACGGGTCATCGGGGAGGACCCAGGGAGGACCGGACCCCGGGACGGGCCAGCGGGGAAGGCCAGACCCTGAAACGGTTCACGGAGGAGGGCTAGACCCCAGACGCACCCGACAGGGACCGGGAAGCGCCGGACCGACCCAGAGATGGGTCACCGAGGGGTGTCCAACCCTGGGATGGGTCGTCAGGAGGGTCCAGCCCCAGCGCGGGTCACCAAGGAGGGTTGGGACCCTGAGACTGGACAGGAGCCAGAGAGGGCTGGACTCCGAGACAGGTCACTGAGGAGGGCCGGACCCCAGGAGCTGGCAGGACCCAGGGAGGGCCGGAACAACGGGGCTGGGTCACCGAGGAGGGGGCCAGGACGCCAAGACTGGCCCCAGAGAGGGCGGGGATCCTGGAACAGCCCTGGGAGCGCCTCCGAGACCCTGAGACAGTCCCTTTTGGGTGGGAGGCCAGGGTGCCATGAGGAGGGCTCATCCCAGGCGACAGACTCCGGGGGCAGGTCATTTGGGAGCGTCTGGATGCTGGGCCAGGACCATGAAGAAGCTAGGCTTTCAGGGAGGGCCAGGACCCAGACAAGAGCTGGAACTTGGAGACAGGTCCCTCAGAAGGCCGGAACTCCTGAGCAAGTCGATGGCAATCACCCAGACCCCAAGAGTGGACCCTAAGGAATGCTGGCACCCCTAGCCAGCCCTCCAGGGCGTTGGACCCCTGGGGCAGGATCCAGAGGTGCCTTAATACGTCCAGTCTGCTCGACTGGATCCACCTGCTGTGAAGGCTTGGGGGCATCGGGGGTCCTGGTCACCTGAGCCCCACAGTGCAAATCCCTCTGAGGCGCTTGAGCACCCTGATTTTATGAGCACCTGGGCCAGCCCTACAGACCTTCTTGACCTTGCGCAGACGCTGCCTGGCTGGGCCCTAGGGACACATGTGAGGCAGGGTTGAGACCACCCTCATGTCCCTAGGGGTTCAAGCGGAGCTCCTAATCCACACTGGCTCCATGCCTCAAGCCAGCACTGTGCTCACTCCCCAGGTCCCCTACCTTATTCTTCCAGCCCCTACTCCAGGCCCACTGTCTTTTGCCTTTGGCCTCGTGGTCAGTGTTCATCACCTTCAGCCACTCCTGCCCTCCTCTCTCTCCATTTGTGGAGGTCATGTGGTTGTGTGCGTGTACCCTCCAACCTGAGACTGGAGGTGTTTTCAGTGTCCAGGAAGTTCTAGGAGGGGTGGGGTCCAACCAGGAGTATTGGAAGCCTAGGGAAGTGTTTCGGGGTGCCGGCCCAGGGCAGGAAAGTTGGAGCAGGCGGGCATACATATCAGGTGAGTGGATCAGGCACCTTCTCCTCCCGGAAAGGAAAATATTAAAGGACCTAGCAATTGGGGGTCTTTGCTTCTCTGAAACCTTTGAATGAGACTTTCATCTAGAACCCGTGTTCTCCTTTCATTTGAAAGTGCTAATGAAAAAGTAGGGTGTGTTATGTGCTGCTCTTTGATTGGGGAATGGCTCCAGATTGTGTCCAGTAAGATAATGCTGGAGGAGTTTGAGAGAATGAAAAGCCCAGGAGGGCAAGGGCCTTGTCCAGCTCAGCTCCCAGAACTGGCTGCCTGGTGTGAGGTCAGGAGGCAGCACACGACTATTAAATGAAAGAGTGAGTGCGTGAATGAATGAGTGAACAGCAGGAATACTTTTAGAAAGATCAACGTGTGTTAGGCTTGCAAACTTATCCAGAGATTGGGCAGTAGGACGAGATATAAATCTAAAACTCTGGGCTATATGGACTCCCAGGAAAGACACTTGAACTGGTCAGTTCAGTATTTCACTTTGTGCCACAACTTCATTGCTTGGTTACTTGGGAGAAAACCCGTTTAGATTTTCAGATTGACATTTCATAGGACCAAATCTTAACCAAATGGAGTCCCCACATAGTCCAGCTTAGGAACTTTTATTTGCCAAATGTAACCACACTTGGGACCTTCTTACTCAACACTTAGTTCTGATTTTTTTCTTTTTTTGTACTTTTGTTCCTTTTTTAAAACTTAATTTGTTTTGTGAAGTTTTGGAAAAGACTTGCCAAATTGGGCATTCAGGTTTGGTTAGGCTCTTTATTTTCCTATTTTTGGATTTTTAAAGGTGTGATAGTGCTGCATAGTTGCATTATTTATATATTGCTGTCCAACAAATTACCCCAAAACTTAGTGCCTTAAAACATCAGTTATTATTTTACAGTTTCTGTGGGTCAGGAATCCAGGCACTGCTTAGCTGGATCCTCTGGCTCAGAGCCTCACAAGGCTGCCTTCAGGGTGCTGGCTGGAGCTGTGGTCTCATCCGAAGGTTTGACTGTGTGTTTGACTGTGATTCCAGGCCTGCTCACTCAGCCGCTGGGGCTCTTCATCGGGCAAGTCAGAGGGAGCCAGTGATAGAACACGACAGCAAGCAAGAAGGCCACAATCTTCATGACCTAATCTTGGCAGGGACATCCCATCCCTTTTGCCATATTGTCTTTGTTAGAACCTAGTCACTGGCCCCAGCCCTCATTCGAGAGGAAGGGTGTGTGTACTGGGAGTGGGGGTGGTAGTCACTGTGGCCATCTTAACGCCTGTCATTTATCAGGTTTCAGCTAATATAGGGCCTGTACCTGAGAAATACCTTGTAAGTAAATTAGCAGAATTGTATATAGAGCAGTTTGTTAAATACAAGGTTGCAACAACTCAGCTATCTCTTTAATTGTATAGGTTTCTCTGATGTCAACATAATGACTGAAACCTCTGGAACTTAAACATGAGGGAAAATAAATTATAAATAGAGAAGATTCTTGGGAATTGCACTTGTAGCAAACCATAAGCAACTCCCCCGCCAACCCTGCAAATTAAATTGAGTGCTGTAGCATTCTTTGATAGCTTCAAGTTCAATGATTTCAGTGTTTCCAGAGCATCCTTTTATTCCTGCCCAAGATTTTGCTCCAGGAATTATTAACTGGCCTTTGTAAGAAGTTTTTCAGAGGTAAGATCCTGAGACGTTTTGGATGTTTGACCCTTGTAAGGAAGTCATGCTCCAGGATCCTGAATGTAAGGGCCTCAGTGCTCAGGGCTTGCAGCTCCCTGATGTACCGGGACTCCAGTACCATGCCTCTCTCTGGCACTCTGGGCTGGGGCTGTAGCATGGAGCTGTAAAGCATGCCCATCCAGGGGGGTACTTTGTCCCAGGAGCCCTCTGTGGAAGGAAGTGTCCCCTCCTGCTGCCCAGTTCTCTCTGGACCTGCCAGGGTTCCACCCTGCTAGTGTGAGGCAGGGCCCTTTGCCAGTGATTGGAATGACTTATTTGAGTTGTTAGATTTGAATTATAAAGCAAGGTTTGTTTTGGTTTATATTGTTACTCTTTATTAAATGCCAGGATTTATTATTTCATTTGAAGCTATTTGCTTAGTGGTTGGAATTGAATTTGAAATTGAAAATTAATTTTACTATTGAAGTATGTTGAGGTTTGGGGACAGTTTCTTACTACCCTTCTGATATGTGCCAGTAATAGTGCAGAAACGCTACCCAATTCATTGTGCTTCAAAAAACAACTATATTGTTCTGCAAGTTGATAGTTTATCATTAAATTTTAAGAAGACCTCTAAAAATAATAAGACTATCTTTTCTGATCTGCCATGTTCCTCCCTACAGAACTGAAGGCCAAATAACAATAATGAAACACCTAACACATAATGAGAGGGTTAAAGTGTGATCCTTGCTTAGACGCATTTTTCAGAATTGTCTATTAAATTAAGCAAAACTCATTGATAAGAAATAAAACTCGCTAGAAAATATAGTCCTTAAAAACTGATTGTTGGGTTGATTGCTTTTTTGAAGAGAACTGCTAATATTTAGGTGAATTTGGAGAGTGGAAGTTAATTGGATTATTTTGCAAATGAATCAATATTCTCTGGACTTTGCTGCAATAACAGCAAATTCCAGATGTTTAGCAAGAAATATGCAAACAGTAGAAAGCTGTCTGCATTCCTCTTTGAAACCCCTGCTAACTGGGTTTTATGGAGGCAGAAAGTGTGGTGATGCTCAGCAGGGCCTGGCTGGTGTTAGATGCTCAACAAAAAACTAAAAACTGATCTTTATTCACACCTTGTGTAGCCCTGTCCTGGAGGTACTGTGTGTATCAACTTGTCTGGTTCTTAAAGCCACCCCAGGTCTGCCCTGTGATCACCCCCGTGTGCCTGGGAGGAAACAGACACAGGCCATAGTTGGGACTTGAGGAGCAGAGAAGGGTCAGCCCTCCCCATTTTTATTTCAGAAAAAAACACAATGGAGAAAAACTGAAAAGAATTCTGTACTCCCACCCCAGTCTAGCAGTTATTTGCTAATTATATGCTAAAACATATTTGCTTTATCTCTTTTTTCTAAATACATATTTATTGTCATTGAATCATCTGAAAGTAGCTACAGACAACCTACCAAGTTCCTTAAGTAATTCAAGAGCACACAAGTCACAGGATCAGGATGGTCTCCACACAACCGCGATGTCATTATCACACCTGAGAAATGGGCACTTGGTTCACATACCAGCTAATAATTTCCTATTCATTTTCAAATCTCTCCGCTTGTCTCAAGAATGTCTTCTATGGCATTTTTCCCTTAACCAGATCCAGGCAGGTTCCTGGCATGGCACAGGGAGTGATGCCCCTCCTGAACCAGACACACCTGGGTTCCCAGAGTGCACGGGGGGTCATGCCACCTCCTGAACCAGACACACCTGGGTTCCCAGAGTGGCACTGGGGGTCATGTCCTTTCTGAACCAGACACACCTGGGTTCCCAGAGTGCACGGGGGGTCATGCCACCTCCTGAACCAGACACACCTGCGTTCCCAGAGTGGCACTGAGGGTCATGGCCCCTTAGTGTCTTTAGGTTTCCCCCTTGCCCTCTGCAGGGTTGACTTTTCTAGGTGATGTGTCACACCTGGATTTTTCTGATTCTTCACTTATGGTGTTAACTGTCCACCTTTGTTGTCCCTGTGTACTCTATAAACTGAAGGAATGCGAGAGAGGCAGAGTTAGGCTTGAGATTTGGGAGATCCCTTCATAGGAGCCAGTGAGTGCTTCATGTCGCGCCATCGGGGACACACGGTCAAGTTGTGGTGTTACTTGGGTCATTCCCTCTGGCTGCACTTCTGGTGCCGCAGTTGCCAGTGTCCTCCCAGGGGGCAAGTCAGTCAGGCCCTCCCTGTTCGGTTTCTGATGGGGACGCATGCTCTGGCCATTTCATCCTTCCTCACAGGCACATGGGCGAGCCCTATTCATCAGTTTCAGTGCTTTTGGCAGACTTTATAGAAGGTTCAGTGGGTGGAAAGGTTTGAAATTGTTAATGGAAATAGGACTTTTGCTGACAAATAACATTTCTTTTCCATAAAGTAAGTGCCTTTCTTACTGTAGAGACAGGAATGGCTAGAGGCAGTTCGTTTTCCCCAGCCTTTCGTTAAAGGCAGCCTCATGAAACAGATGGGCATCAGAAATCACAAGAGGGGTGTCTTAGCCGCCACAACAGAATGTCGTGGATGGAGTGGTTTAAGCAGCAGGCATTTATTTCTCACTGTCCTGGGGACTGAAGTCCAAGAACAAGGTGCCAGTTGATGTGGTTCGTGGTGCGGACCAGCTAGCTGCCTCCTGGCTGTGGAAGCCCCCTGCGGGCTCTTCTTGCAAGGACACTAATCTCATCTGGGCCCACCCTTAAACATCTAACCCTCTCGCCCCCAGAGGCTCCATCTTTGGAGACGGGTTAGGGCTCCAACATAGGAATTTGAGGTAGGCACAGTTCAGTCCAGACCAAGAGACTGTAGCTTCTGCCGCTTGTTTATTAACCTGTTACTTGTCTCTAGAATTGGGAGAATAGTTGCGTGATGAAAATGGTCCCAGGGCTGGTGGTCACTCTATTTTACATGCTTGGGAAACTGGCCCTTTCTTCTGCTACTAACACCATTTCTTTAAATACCGTTACATTAATTTTCTAACGCTGCATAACAACTTGCCACAAAATTAGTGGCTTAAAGGACACCGACTTATTAGTCCCAGTTCTGTGGGTTGGAAGTCCAGCACAGTGTGGCTGCTTTTCCTGCTCAGGGCCTCCGAGGCTGAAATCCATGTGCTGGGCTGAGGCTCTTGTCTGGGACTTGGCTCATCTTCTGAGCTCACTAGCCCATCTCTGGTGGTTGTTGGATTGGGGTCCTGCTTTGTTGCTGGCTGTCCGTTGGGGGTGCCCTCAGCTCCTAGAGGCCCCACAGTTCTTGTCCCAGGATGGTGGGTACTTGACAGCAAGTTGTTTTCTGCCAGGCCGGTAGGACTCACCCCTCTGACCTACTCTTCTGCCACCAGCTGGAGAAAATTCTGCTTTGAAAGACCATGCTATTTGGCTTGCCCAGTTTTAAGGTCAGCTGATTTGGGACCGTAATTCCATCCTCAGAAATGGCTTTGCAGCAGTACCTAGGCTAATAAGGTGGGAGATACGTGTATGCCAGAATCTCGTGGCCGTCTCAGGAGTCTGCCTGCCACAGTCCTGGCACCCCAAAATTCATATCCTCCCAAATGCCAGATACACCTCTCCCTCTCCTGAGATTCCCCAGGGTCTCATCCCACTGTAGCACCAGCTCAAGACCTTGCCCGAAGCACAGAGCTCTGGAGTCTCCTCCCCTGGATCATCCGCTTGGTGCAGTCCACTGGGTGCTGGTCCTGGACACTTGAGAACCAAGTGAGACAGATTGCCTTCTCGGGGCACCCCCCGCAGCAGGACAGGTGTAGGTTTGCCAGTTGAGAACGGGGAAGTGGACATAGCAGGGAGTCACAGGCCCAACGCAGTTCTGAAACCCAGTGGGGAATCCCCAGTCGGGATTCTTGATTGGGTTTTAAGCCCAGGGTGAGCCTGCTGGTTATCTGCTTTGCCCTCTGGGCTCTCGTTTCTGCCCTGAGTCAGCCTTTCTCATGAAGGGGGTGCATGTCTGTAGCTGACAGCCTCATCAGCTGGCCCCTGCTGGAAGAATCCTGGGGTCCAACAGCCCCTTTTCACAGCATGTTTTTCATCTTCTCCAGGGGTTGGATCTGGGAGTTAAAATGGGTGTGATTATATAATGATCTGTTATACGGTTGAGTTCTAATCTCACCTTCCCTGTTTCCTGACACTGTCTGACATTACTGTCTCCTGTTCCAAATCCTCAAGGGTCGTGTCTGAGTCCGTGCCCTCCTTGGCCCTCTGCCCTCGTCCCCTGTGTCCCGTGTGGATGCCTCGTCCTCCAGGCCAGCCGGCCGCAAAGTGGTCCTATTGCGCTTCGGGGGTCCCTTGCCCCACTGGTGGGGTGCCTGCTGCTCTGGCCCCTCCCTCCAGGTCCAAGGTCAGACGTCCCTGCACACCGGCTCTCCTCTGGTCACTGTCTAAAGCAGCCCCTCCACCCGTTTCCTCTGCTTCGCTGCCTTCATCCGCTTTCTTCATGGTGCTCATCACTCTTTCCTGATGAGTTTGTCATGTCTCGTCACCAGCTGGAACTGGAGCTCCCTGAGCACAAGGCCTGTGATAACATGTGAGCACACTTGTTGTCCCCATAGGCGTGCCTTGGACGAGTATTTGAGCACCTTTCCTGAGACGTCTGAAAACGCCATGGCTTCCATCCATACTTGGCTAATAGTTTGGCTGGATGTAGAATTCCACATTAAAGTCTCTTTTCCTCAGAACTTGGAAAGAATTGCTTCTTTTACTGGTAGGATTCACTGTTGCTGATGAAAAGTCTGATGCCATCTGATTCCCACTCCATTGTGAACTGCTTTCCCCCCAGAACCTGTAGGACCCTCTCTTGTACCCTTGATGTCTTCAGAGTCCAGGACGTGGTTAGACGTGTACGTTTTCACTCACTGTGCCAGGCACTCAGGCCTTTGTGGCCTGATGGTTCTTCCAGCTGGGGAAATACTTGAATAATTTTTTCCAAATCATGAAATATTGCCTACAAATGAGCATAGAGAAAGATAATAATGAACACCTGTGTACTCATTACCCAGCTTAAGAAATAAAATATTAAAGTATATTTGAAAGCTCCTTATGTCAGTTTTCTGTTTTTTCTAAAACACCTGTTGGTTGGATGTTGGATCTTTTCTATTTTCTATCTTTATCTCCTCTTTGAGAAGATTTTCTCAACTTTATCATATAATCCTTTTAGTGAATTTTTAATACTTCCAGTCACATGGCTGGCATTGTAGTATAGGGAGATGGGTAGTAACAAAATAAATAGGTAAATTATAAATTCAGGGGTAATATCTTAGATTTGTGGTGTGTGCGCATGAGTGTACACAGGGCATGTAATCGTCCACAAGATGGTCCCGAAAGGTGTTGCTGGGGAGATGACATTTGAGGAAAGGCCTGATGGGGGTGAGGTAGGTCCATGTATCCACATGAGAGAGAATGTTCCAGCTATCGTAGGTGCAAGGGCCACGAGGTGGGAGTACACCTAGAACGTTCTAGAACTAGCAGGGAGTCCACCATGGCCAGAGTGGAGTGAGAGCTGGCTTGGGGCCTCAGTGGCCACTGGAAGGCTTTGGCTTTCCCTGAGCCTTTGGAGAGTTTCATGCCACGGAGCCACCTGCTCAGACCCGCGTTTTCATGGGATTCCCGGGAGCTGTGTCGGGGGTGTGTGTAGCCCAGTGTGCCTGAACAGCACAGTCAAGTGGGGTAAGTGTGCGGGCCGTAGCTGCCCCTGTCTCTTGTACATGGGTGCGAGGTAAGCGAGAAGCCGCAGATGGGGTGAGGAAATCCAGATTACACTTGGAGATGCCGGCCTTCCAAGTGGAGCACAGGTAGTTGAGGTCTGAATTTGGGGTCAGGGGGTACTGAGCTGCATAAACGTGGAGGTAGGAGGCCGGTGCGACGTGACAGGAAGTGAGGGGGCTGGGCCACGGGAATGGGTGCCTGGGAGCCTTTCAGTCTGGTGAAGGTGGACGTCTCTGATGTGGGTGGGCCTCAGTGCTGCTCAGGACATGTGCCTGGGAGCCTGCCCTGGGGACTGTACCTCAGGTCACTAAGTTACACCCAGATGTATATAAACCTTTAATTTAAGAAGTAAAAATGGGGAGTAAACTCAGCAATGGACATGGGCATCAGTCTGCCGTATCAGTGAGTTGGTAGTCACTCATTTAACACATGTTAGGCATCCTACTGCGTGCTCCTCAGAACACCCAGTGATGCAGGAAGAATAGCTGTGAGTGGTGGCCCGTGGCGTCCCTGAGTGGGGAAGCGAGGACAAGGCCTGGGGAGGTAGCCCTCCACAGCTTTCTGCAGCACTGAGACTATGGTGACCTGGGGGTGGGGGTGGGGGCCGCAGGGGTGCAGCCGGGCCCATGGGCTGGGGTGGGGGTGGGGCGTCAGATCCAAGTTAGGGGAGAGGTGGAGCAGGGACTTCACTGTCCTTTTGAGAGTCTAAATTCAAAGCACTTTTATGTTATCTCATTATTTTTTTAAAAAAGCTTTTGTGGCAGTATGTAGCCACATAGAAATACATTTAAAGTTTCCCTTTTTCTCATCATCTTGACCTGAATTCAGTGTCCCAGCAAGGAACATTCATGATACGCTTCTGTTCATCTTGAGATGGCAATGAATTCTGGGTGTTTGGCCTGCATGCGGAGCCCTGGCAGAGCCGTCTGTTCTTCTAGGCCTTGCCTGAGGACCTAGTGTGGCCATCATAGAGTGCGCGAGCCTGACAACTACCTGTTGAGCCCTGCCATGTGACAGGCCCCACGAGGAAGCAGGACCACACAGGGAACGGGTCAGCTGGGTGCCATGGGGAGACTAGTGAGGAGCCGGGGCTCTGGGAGGCAGGGTCATGGGGTCAGGTAGGCCGTAGAGAAGAGGCTACAGTGGAACAGACAACAAAAAGTAGGGTTCTTTCTTAAGCACCTGCTGCGTGCTGACACGGGTCCTGCGGTTGGGGGGAGAGAGAGAGGCCCATCAGATGGAGCAGCAGGTGCTGAGGCACATAAGCGTCCAAAATCATAGCAGACTGGTTTGGGAGGACAGGGTATTGGGCATGGAGCAGAGTTCAGCAGTTTGGTGATTCTCATGTGGAAATAGGAATGGGTCTTCTCGAGTACTTGGATGAAGACAGAAATCTCTCTGGTTGATTGGGTAGCTCAGGGGTGAGTGCTCAGCTAGACATGGTGGCCAGCAGTGAGGATGCAGCCTCAGCCTTCCTGTGGGGGTTCACAGTGCCATGGGGGAGCAGGCTGGGCACCACACCCTGAAGATGCTGACAGTGTGTGGGACGGGACAGGGGCCGGCATTAGACCTGGGGCTGCAGTAGCCTGACCAGGGGGCTCAGGGAGCCAGCCTGCTGCCCTGAGGATGGAGGGCCAGGCTGGTTGGGGAATGGTGCACAGACAGCTCAGAGGTAGGCGAGGCCAGGGGGCACGGAGCTAGCATGGACACGCCCTGATGTGGACAGACTCTGATCATGGGTGGAGCCCTGATGTGGATAGGGCTGATGGCGCTGGAGCATGGCAGGAGGGCACGGCTCATCAGGAATCTGGATCCTTTCAAGGGTTTCATGCGGGAAGGACATGTCTGATTTGCTTTTCTATGTGTTGCTCAGACTTGTCCACAAGATTGAATTAGTGGTGAGAGTGGACATAGGGAGGCCTGTCCTGGGTGCATCTGCCATCCAGATGGGAGCCATGGTGTGTCCAGGGGATGGCCGTGGGCACAGAAGGCTGACAGAGGGCATGGTGTTCAGGGCAGAAGGGGCAGGACTGGGGTGAGGGCGGTGCCGGGAGGGAGGAGAGGAAAGCATGACCCCCCACAGGGCAGCTGGTGCTTGGACATGGCAGGGCAGGCGGGGGGAGAGCAGGTTGACAGTTGCTTAAAAAGTTGTCAAGCAGCCACATGTGGTCTGCTGGTCAGCATTTACTCCAGAGCATATGTCCACACGAAGATGTGGCCATGAGTTCCTAACAGCCACACAGGAAACAGCCCAGATATCCATCGACTGGTGAGCAGGCCAAAAACATTGCAGTGGACGCTGCTCAGAACGAGAATGAGCTGTTGGTGCCCCAACATGAGTGAGCCTCAAAACAGGATGAGTGAGAGGGGCTGCAAACACAGCACCCAGAACACGCCACCCCAGTGCAGTTACTGGGTGGATCGGGGGCACAGCACCCAGAACACGCCACCCCAGTGCGGCTACCGGGTGGATCGGGGGCACAGCACCCAGAACACGCCACCCCAGTGTGGTTACCGGGTGGATCAGGGGCACAGCACCCAGAACACGCCACTGCAGTGCAGTTACCGGGTGGATCGGGGGCACAGCACCCAGAACACGCCACCCCAGTGTGGCTACCGGGTGGATCGGGGGCACAGCACCCAGAACACGCCACCCCAGGGCAGTTACCGGGTGGATCGGGGGCACAGCACCCAGAACACGCCACCCCAGGGCAGTTACCGGGTGGATCGGGGGCACAGCACCCAGAACACGCCACCCCAGTGCAGTTACGGGTGGATTGGGGGCATAGCACCCAGAACACGCCACCCCAGGGCAGTTACCGGGTGGATCGGGGGTCTCTGGGGTGAGGGGCCGTATCTCCACTGTGGTGGTCCTTTCCCAGGCGAATGTCAAAACTGAGTTGTCTCTTTAAAATACGTGCAGTTTATGTTTTGACAAATACTTCTCAGTAAAGCTGTTTGATAAATGTTATGGGATATTATGATCAACTCTGTGCTGGTGATTTTGATGAAGATTTTCCTAGAAACATACCAATTAGCAAAACTCATTAAAAAGTAAGTGGAAAACTTGAAGGTTCTTGTAGGAATTGGTTAACGGGAAGAAGCACAACCCCTGGGTGTGGATTTGCGTGAGGAGGCGGGTGCAGGTTTTCCTGGGGGGGGTCCCCAGGCAGGCGGGCCTGAGGAGGGTCCAGGCTGGCCCTGGAATTGAGGGGAGGGAAGTTGGATCTGGCCCTGAGGAGGATGCTCCCAGGAGGGGCCCACTGGTGGTGAGGCTGCTCTCACGCACTACGTCTCTGGGTCAGGGTGCACAGCTGCAGCTGTGACCTGGGAGCCTGACGTGGGAAGACACCGGCGTAGTTTATGCGTTATAAAAGCCCTGTTGTATTGCATCATATGTAGTCTGAGGATGGCTTTCTAGTAAAAATGAGGATTTGTGTGTATGTTCAAAGTATCTGAGGATATACCCACGGAGGGAAACCCACCATTATCTTAAGGACAGCAGTTAGTTTGGGGTGACTAGGATTGTAGGGTTTTTTCCTTAGTGTTATTCTTTACCTTCCAAATCATGTTGAATAAAGGTGCATATTACTTCCACCCTGCAAAACAAACCCGGTGTGTTTACCTAAAGGACAGTCACTGTGATGGAGGTGCAACGCGGTGATGGAGGGGTGGGGAGTCATCCACTGAAGGGCACTCACGGGAGTCGGCGGAGGGGCGTGACCCAGAGGGTATGGTGCGCGGCGTGCGGCAGAGGGGCCAGAGGTACTGGTGCACAACTGTTGGTGGTGGAGGCCGCTTGGAGGGGTGGTCCACGGTGAGTGGACAGGGAGGCTGGGCCTCTTCACACAGGATGACTGCCTGTGGGGGCCTGGGGTGGGCCTGAAACTTGTGGTGGAGAGACACGCCACCCATGCCCTTCTGGAAGGCTCCGGCACCTGTGCAGAGTGCGTGGTAGAGCCAGCCTCCGTGAACCAAGGCAGGGAGCCACGTGGAAGAGATTCAGGAGTCAGATGTGGAGGGGTGACCAGGGGTCTGGGAGATGGGTTATCTTGGTGATGTCCTTGTCACTGGGATCTTGTTGAGAGCAGTCTGATGGAGCTGGGGGCCAGCAGACGCAAGGGAGAAGGTGTTCACCAGCGTGGTGGACCTGTAGCAGACCCTCGTTGGGATTTTAACTTGCATTCCCGGCTATGAAGCTGAATGTTTAAAAATATGCTTATTTGGATATTCTCTTTTGTGAAGTGAAACTCCTCCATCCCAAAGCAGAGACTGACAGGACACAGGTGTGTGGGCGTGTGGGTCCCGCTCAAGCTTAGTTTACAGAGCAGCCTTGTGGAGCCTTGTCTGGACTGTAGTCTCAGGTGTGGGGTGTTCTCTGCCACTGGCTGTTTCCACGCTTGGGTTCTTTGATTATCTGATGCACTTATTTTCAGCGAAGTTGATTTTAGTAGTCATTCCCTTTGTGGTTAGTGCTTTTTGATTGTTTTGTTACCTTTTCCTCACCTGCGATCAGGAAGATGTTCTCCCTAGTATCTTCCAAAGGTTTAAAATTGTATTTTCACATTTGGTCTTCATCCACCTGGAATTGATTATTTGGGGTTGAGGGTGGGGGAGACGCCTGGTATAAAATAGGAGTTTGTTTTTGTTGTTTTTTTTTTCTAATTTTGCCACTAGGAATGAGGTTTGTTGTAGTTTTTTAAAATTTTAAAATGCACTTTTAACAGAGGTACAGTTTACCCACGCTGAAGCTCACCGTAGCTTTCTGGTGTGGCGTCTGTGACACACCCCAGTCCTGACCCAGAGCCCTGCCATCTCCTCAGACCTCCAGCCACCAGTCCCTGCCGCTGGCTGGCCCACGGGCACCCAGATCTGCCTTTTCTAGAACAGTGTGTCTGGTGGGACATGCACTGCGAGGTCCTTGTGTCTGTCTGCTTTCCTGCAGTACAGAGTTCTGTCCTTTGTTCATTTTGGTTGCTGAGCAGTGCCTGCTGAGTGGATGGACCGCTTTCTGTTCCCCACCACCCATTGACAGGCACTGTGGCTCTTTCCATTGTGGGACTATTGTGAAGAAAGCTGCCTTGAACATTCAGGCATAAACCTTTGAGTGCATATTTGTGTTTGTGTCTCTTTCATTTATTTATTTATTTTTAGTGTGGGGAAAGGGCAGAGGCAGAGGGAGAGAGAATCTTAAGCAGGCTCCATGCCCAGCATTGTAGCCTGGCACGGGGCTCGATCTCACAACACTGAGATCGCGACCTGAGCCGATATCAAGAATCAGATGCTTAACTGACACAGCCACGCAGGCGCCCTTGTGTTTTTTGTTTTTTGTTTTTTTAAGATTTTATTTATTTATTTGACGGAGACACAGAGAGGGAACACAAGCAGGGGGAGTGGGAGAGGGAGAAGCAGGTTTCCTGCGAAGCAGGAAGCAGAATGCAGGGCTCGATCCCAGGACCCTGGGATCACGACCTGAGCCTAAGGCAGACGGTTAACGACTGAGCCACCCAGGCACCCCACCCCTGTGTTTCTTTTAAACAGAGAACTTTTATTAGCTTCTAAATTTGCTAAGAGTTTTTTAAATGGATAATGAATGGATAATGAATTTTATCAAATGATTTCTGTGCATCTTTGGGAAGATCTTCTCATTTTTCTTCTTTTGTCTTTTGTCAAATTACTTTATTCCCTCATAGTAAGCCCCCTTGTATAGTAGGGATAAAGCTAGTTTGTCAAGCATGACCCTGCTGCTCAGACACTCCTGGATCCAGGTGACTCCGTGTGCTTGCAATTTTGACAGTGATGGCCACCAGTGAGTTCAGTCTGTGATTTTCCTTCAGTTCTGATCTGATGTGTGTGTATGTTACCTCCATAAAATGAGTTGGAAAATGCAGTCTTTTTGATCGTCTGAGTCGATTTGTTTGAGGAGGTTTGTTTGGGTTCCTTGAACACTTTGTAGAACCGCCCTTGAGATGGTAGGCCTGGGGTGTTCCTGACGACTGAGTCCACTTCCTTAATAGTCACAGAACTTCTGGGTTTTTTCTGCTTGCCTCAATTGTGGTGAGTTATATTTCTGGGAATTTATCAATTTCATATAGATTTTCAACTTTGTCAGCATAAAGTTCTTCATC